>NC_138375.1:82425467-82442738 GCF_054177405.1 Leptonychotes weddellii | reverse complement strand
CCTCCCCAATGTCTATCACCCAGCCACCCCATGCCTCCCACCCCCCACCACTCCAGCAACCCTCAGTTTGTTTCCTGAGATTAAGAATTCCTCATATCAGTGAGATCATATGATACATGTCTTTCTCTGATTGACTTCTGCATATTCTCTTTTATAAAATTTCTATTCAAATATCTTGGTTGTTTGTCTACCTCTTAATTAGTGATGTGTAAGAGGTTTTTTTTTTTTTTTTTTAAAGATTTTTATTTATTTATTTGACAGAGAGAGACAATGAGAGAGGAAACACAAGCAGGGGGAGTGGGAGAGGGAGAAGCAGGCTTCCCGCCGAGCAGGGAGCCAGACGTGGGGCTCGATCCCAAGACCCTGGGACCATGACCTGAGCCGAAGGCAGATGCTTAACGACTGAGCCACCCAGGCGCCCCGTGTAAGAGGTTTTTTAAACGAACCCATTGCAAGGCTCTGTGGGGTGAAAATATTTTCTTTTACTGTAGGTCATACCTTTCTACTCTCTTAATAATATGAACATTGAAATAAATATATTGTGTCAGTCTCTTCTTTAAAATAAGTGCATTTTTAAATTTTGTTTAATAAACTTTACTTCTAACAAAAAATGTGTCATTTATGCTGTAGTAATCAAAACACTGTAGTATTGGCAAAGAAACAGACACATAGATCAATGGAACAAAACAGAGCCCAGGAATAAACCCACAATAATATGGTCAATTAATCTTTGAAAAAGGACACAAGGATATGCAAGGGAAAAAAACAGTCTCTTCAACAAATGGTGCTGGGAAACTGCACAACATGCAAAAGAATGAAACTGGATGCCTTTCTTACACCATACACAAAAATAAATTCAAAATGGATTAAGGACCTAAATATGAGACCTGAAACCATAAATATCCTAGAAGAGAGCACAGGCAGTAATTTCTCTGACACTGATCATAGTAACCTTTTTCTAGATATGTCGTCAGGGCAAGAAAAACAAAAGCAAAAATGAACTGTTGTGACTGCATCAAAATAAAAAGCTTCTGCACAGCAAGGGAAACAATAAAACTAAAAGATAGCTTACTGAATAGAAGATATTTGCAAATGATATGTCTGATAAGGAGTTAATATTCAAAATATATAAAGGACTTAATAGAACTCAACACCAAAAACACAAACAATCCATTTAAAAAATGGGCAGAGAAACTGAATAGACATTTTTACAAAGATCTGCTGATGGCCAAGAGACACATGAAAAGATGCTCAACATCACTAATCATCAGGGAAATACAAATCAAAACCACAATGAGATATCAACTCACACCGATTAGAATGGCTAAAATCAAAATGACAAGAAATAACAAGTGCTGGAAGGATGTGGAGAAAAGGAAACCCTTGTGCGCTATGGGGGGGATGCAAACTAATACAGCCACGGTGGAAAACAGTATGGAGGTTCCTTCAAAAATTAAAAATAGAACTGCCCTATGATCCAATAATTCCACTAGTGAATATGTGCCTAAAGAAAACAAAAACGTTAATTCAAAAATATATATGTACCCCTATTCTTATTGCAACATTATTTAGAATAGCCAGATTATGGAAGCAGCCCAAGTATTCATCAATGGATGAATGGATAAAGAAGAGTTATATGACTCAGCCATCAAAAAGAATGAAATCTTTCCATTTGCAATAACATGGATGGAGCTAGAGAGTATAGTACTAAATGAAATAAGTCAGTCCAAGAAAGACAAATAGCATATGATTTCACTCATATGTGGAATTTAAGATACAAGACAAAGAAAAAAAGAGACAAACCAGGGGGAGGTAGGTGGGGGAATGGGTGAAATAGGTAAAGGGGATTAAGAGTACACTTAATTATGATGAGCAATGAGTAATGTATAGAATTGTTGAATTACTATATTGTATACCTGAAACTAATGTAACACTGTATGTTAACTATGCTGGAATTAAAATTTAAAAAATAGTTATTTATGCTATTTTCTAGAAGTTGTACTGTCTTGCCTCTCACATTTAGATATACTTCCCTCTAGAACTGATTTTTTGTATACACATATTGAGAAAGAATTCAAACTTATATGTGTTTATTTTTATGTAAAACTGACCCAGAGCCATTTTTTTTTAAAAGACTGTTCTTTCTGTGATGTTATGTAGTGACATTTTTGTCATAACCTATTTTTATATATGAGAGTCTGTAACTGCACTCTCTGCTCTTTTTGATTTGATTACTTATCCCAGCAAGAAACATAGTCTTGATTACTATCATTCTAAGCTAATTTTCTTTGTGTAATAGAGTAACAAACACAAGTTTTCAAAATTGTCCTGCAATTTTTTCCATTTGCATTTTTTATTTAGAATTTTTTTATTTCTAAATAGAGTCTTAGATTTTTCTAGGTATGTAATTTTTCACTTATTGTTAGATATGTTCCTGGTACTTTTATGGTGTACAAGTGATGTCTTTACATTAACTTTTTAACCAGCAATTTTTATAAGCAAACTTCCTAATTCTAAATATTTATCTTCTTATTCCTTTGGACATTTTTCTTTGTACATAATTATATTACTCCACAGTAATGAGAGTTTTAGCTCTTTATGGCTAATCTATATAACTTTTATTAATTTTTCTTGATTCATTTCATTAGATAGGATTGCCTGTGCAAGTCTAAACAAAGCGATATTATCAGTTATACTAGTCTTTTTTTTTTTTTTAACAGTTCTTGGAAAAGAGCTTTTGGCATTTGATTTTTAGTACTATGTATAATGTGGCTTTTGTTGCTGTTGTTTGTATACAGCATCTGTTGTCAGATTAAAGACAGATGTTAAGGAATAGATATTCTAACAATATTGACTATTCTGACACAATGACATATCTAGTCTTTTTTTTAGACTTACATCTCAATTTAGCTATATTTTCAAGTTTTTAGTGTCAAAACTTCCATCATTGCCAAATTTATCTCTTGGTATTTCATGTTTTTGAAATTATATTAAATAATATTTTCATTATTTTATGAGTAGGATATGGAAACACAATAGATTTTGTATACTGAACTTGTACACTGAACTTGCTAAAATCACAAATTAGCTGCAGTATAGTTTCAATTGCTATCTTCCATTCACTAATCTTATATGATTATGCATAGACTACACATATATGTACACACATGCACATACATATATAATACAGATATAGCTATGGATACAGATATAGATATAATAGTATACATTAGGGGAGTTTTTGAAGTTTGTTCTAGGTACAACTTTTTAAGGCAGAGGCCAGAAAGCCTCTAGTACTAATTTTTCCCCACACTTGAGGCAATGTTCTTTCGAGTTCTCTGTGCTATGCTGTTTTATGTAATTTTCCCACACTGAATGGTAGGAACTCAAACGTTTTCTGGCCCCATGTGAGTTAAGAGAATTGTTTCCTGTGTCTTTGGGTGGCTGTTTCCCTGATGTTAGGTAGTTTCTCAAACATTATGAACAACGCTGAAAACGCTAGAGAGTTCTTTTTCTCAGCCCTTTCCTCCATCTCTTTCTCCCTTTGTGCTGTTCCTCCCTCATCTCTGGGTACTCTGCTAATATTCCACTATAATTCTAATATTCTACCAATACTCTAATATTCTTCTATAGTTGCATCCATCCTGAAGACACGCAGCTCTCTTTCCTCAATCTGGGGAGACAGAACTCCACGGGCTCCTCCTCTGTCTGCTTGTGGTCCCCAAATTCTCCTCAGGCAGTGTACTAGGGCATTGGCGGTGTTCACCCATGTTTCCCTGCACTGACTCTGATCCAGTGTCTGAAAAGTATTGTTTCATATATTTTATCCAGTTAGTTGTTTCAGGCAGAAGGGTAAATCCAGTCTCTGTTTCTCCATTTGATGAGAAACAGAAGTTCCAAACACATGCATTATTAAATATAACATTTTAAACTTATGTATCATGTAGAAGATTTTCTTAAATATTTATGGGTATAATATGATCTGAAAGGCAACTTTTAATGGCTGACAACAGTCCCTCTTCATGAAAACTTCTTTTCTGATTATTTCTACTTAAGTGTCAATAAGAATACAGTATTTTTCATAAGTGTATTTTGAAAGCATGTATCTCTTAATATTTACAAAAGCACAAATATTCTGATAAAAAGATAAATGTTTTGCATATATCCTTTCCAAATTCATGTTCCATAAACAAATTATAAAGTTAAAGGCCATCATCATTTGGGGAAATGAACCATCTAATGACAGTTTAAAATAAAATTTACTTTAAGAATATTCAAGTATAGGGGTGCCTGGGTGACTCAGTCTGATAAGCATCTGATTTTGGCTCGGGTTATGATCTCAGGGTCCTGGGATGGAGCCCCACATCAGGCTCCCTGCTCAGTGGGGAGTCTGCTTAACCCTCTGCCCCTCCCACTGCTCCTGCTCTCTCTTTCTCTCTCTCAAATAAATAAATAAAATCTTTTTTAAAAAAGAGAATATTGAAGTATAATGTTGAGTCCAAAAAATTTAGTGATTCCATAAGACATTAGAGATGATCAATATGTTCAATTTGTTCAGATAAACTAATTAAAATTTATTGAGTTATCATTACCATTGTAAAGATTAATGATAATTAATAAATCACTTTTTAAACAAAACCTATGAGGTAAGTTTGATAATTACTCATATTTTATGTAAAAGATAAATTTGAACCCAGGTCATCTAACACCCAGTCTTTATTTGAACCCAGGTCATCTAACATCAGCATCTGTGTTGTGTTTTTGTTTTTACTTTCATAGTGTGCTGCCTTCTTGGACCCTAAACTCAATGCATTCATTAATACTTTGAACTTAAATCACTGCTTTATGTTTATGTATTTTGATGTTTGATCTGATGTTTGAGTGATGCTTGATCTGACATTTAGACTCCTTTCTATGTCTGTCATTCCAATATCTAATTTTGAAAAATTCCTCTTCAAGTATCTTGAGCTTTTTTTGCTAAGTAGTTTTTGTCATTTAATTATTAATTTTAGTATTTACACAACATAGATACAAATACATAATGTATTTCAAATACTTCCTCTGAAATTTACCTTTTCATTTCCTTAACAGTAACTTTTTAAAAAAACTTTATTTAAATTCCAGTTAGTTAACATACATGTGTGATATTAGTTTCAGGTGTACAATATAGTGATTCAACACTTCCATACAACACCTAGTGTTCATCACAACAAGTGCCCTCCTTAATCCCCATCACCTACTTCACCCATCCCCCCACCCACCTCCTCTGTGGTAACCATCAGTTTGTTCTCTATAGTTAAGAGTCTGTTTCTTGCTTTGCCTCTCTCTCTCTCCTTTTTTCCCCCTTTGCTCAATTTTTTCTTTTCTTAATTTCCATATATGAATGAAATTATCTAGTATTTGTCTCTGCCTGACTTATTTCACTTAGCATAATCTCTCTCTAGCTCCATCCATTTTGTTGCAAATGGCAAGGCTTCATTTTTTGTTATTGCTGAATAATATTTCATTGTATATATATATACACTTACACATATACATATATATATGCATCTTCTTTATCCATTCATCAGTTGATGGACACTTGGGCTGTTTCCATAATTTGGCTATTGTGGAGAATGCTGCTATAAACATTGGATGGATGTATCCCTTTGAATTAGTAGTTTTGTATCCTTTAGGTAAATACCTCAAAGTGCAATTACTGCGTTATAGGGTAGTTCTATTTTTAACTTTTCAAGGAAACTCCATACTGTTTTCTAGGGTGGCTGCACCAGTTTGCATTCCCACCAACAGTGTAAGAAGGTTCTCCTCTTCATATATCCTCACCAACACTGGTTGTTTCTTATGTTGATGATTTTAGTCATTCAGAGGTATGAGGTGATATCATTGTAGTTTTGATTTGTATTTTCCTGATAAGTGGTGTTGAGCATCTTTTCCTGTGTCTGTTGGCCAGCTGTATGACTTCCTTGAAAAAAATGTCTTTTCATGTCTTCTGCTCATTTTTTAACTGGATTATTCATTTTCAAAGTATTGAGTTTGATAAGTTCTTTTTAGATTTTGGATACTAACCCTTTATCCGATATATCATTTGCAAATATCTTCTCCCATTTATTCCACAGGTTGCCTTTTAGTTTTGTGGATTGTTTCCTTTGCTGTGCAGAAGCTTTCTCTTTTGATGAAGTCCTAAGAGTTTATTTTTGCTTTTGTTTCCCTTACTTCCAGAGATGTATCTAGAAAGAAGCTGCTACAGCCAATGTCAAAGACATTACTGCCTATGTTCTCCTTTAGGATTTTGATGGTTTCAGGTCTCCTGTTTAGGTCTTTCATCCATTTTGAATTTATTTTTGTGTATGGTGTAAGAAAGTGGCCCAGTTTCATTCTTTTGCATGTCACTGTCCTGTTTTCCCAACACCATTTGTTGAAGAAACTTTTTCCCATTGGAAATTCTTTCCCACTTTGTGAAGATAACTTGACCATATAATTGTGGGTCCATTTCTGGGTTTTCTATTCTGTTCCATGGATCTGTGTGTCTCTTTTAGTGCCAGTACCAAACTGTTTTGATCACTACAGCTTTGTAATGTAATTTGAAGTCTGGAATTGTGATGCCTCCAGCTTTGCTTTTCCTTTTCAAGGCTGCTTTGGTTATTTGGGAATTTTTGTGGTTCCAGTCAAATTTTAGGATTGTTTTTCTCTAGCTCTGTGAAAAATGCTATTGGTATTTTGTTAGGGAGAACATTAAATGTGTAGATTGGTTTGGGTAGTCTAGACATTTTAACAATATTTGTTCTTCCAATCCATGAGCATGGAATGTCTTTCCATGAATTTGTGATATCCAATTTCTTTCATCAGTGTTTTATACTTTTCAGAGTACAGGTGTTTCACCTCTTTGGTTATATTTATTCCTAGGTATCTTATTGTTTTGATGCAATTATAAATGGGATTGATCCCTTAATTTCTCTTTCTGCTGCTTCATTATTGGTGTATAGAAATGCAACAGATTTCTGTACCTTGATTTTGTATCCTGAGATTTTACTGTATTTGTGTATCAGTTCTAGCAATATTTTGGTGGAGTCTTTAGTTTTCTTGCTTCTTGAGGTAGGCCTGTATTGCTATATACTTCCCTCTTAGGATTGCTTTTGCTGTATATCCCAAAGGTTTTAGATCATTGTGTTTTCATGTTCATTTATTTCCATGTATTTTTTTTAAATTTCTTATTTTATTTTCTGATTGACCCATTCATTCTTTAGGAGCCTGTTCTTCAACCTCCATGTATTGGTGGTCTTTCCAAATTTTTCTTGTGGTTTTTCTTCTAGTTTCATAGAGTTGTGGGCAGAAAAAGTGCACAGTATTATTTCAAAATTTTTATATTTGTTGAGGATTTATTTGTGACCTAATATGTGATCTATTCTGGAGAAGTCCCAAGTGCACTTGGAAAGAATGTGTATTCTGCTGTTTTAGAATGGAATATATCTGTTAAGTCCACCTGGTTCAGTGTGTCATTCAAAAATCATTGTTTCCTTGTTTATTTTCTGTTTAGATGATCTGTCCATTGATGTAAGTGGGGTATTAAAGTTCCCTACTAGTATTGTATTATTAATAGTGATTTCTTTTATGTTTATTGTTAATTGTTTTATATATTCTGATGTTCCCATGTTGGGTGCATAGATATTTACAATTGTTAGATTTTGTTGTGTTATCCTCTTTATTATGATATAATGCCCTTTTTTAAAAATCTGTTACAGTGTTTGTTTTTATGTCTAGTTTGTCTGATATAAGTATTGCTATTCTGGCATTCTTTTGACCTCCCTTTGCATGAGGAATGTCTCCCCATTCTCTCACTTTCAATCTGCAGGTGTCTATAGATCTAAAATGCATCTCTTGTCAGCAACATATAGATGGGTCTTGTTTTTTGTTGTTGTTTGTTTTTTTATCCATTCTGACACCCTATGTCTTTCAATTGGAGTATTTAGTCCATTTACATTCAGAGTAAATATTGACAGGTATGTATTTATTGCCATTTATTACTTGTTAAGTCATTGTTTATGAAGATTTTCTCTGACCCTTTCTTGTCTTTGTCACTTTTGCTCTCTCCTTTCCACTCAAAGAGTCCACTTAATATTTCTTGCAGAGCTGGTTTAGTGGTCATGAGCTCCTTTGGTTTTTGTTTGTCTGGGAAAGTCTTTGTCTCTCCTTCTATTCTGAATGATAGCCTTGCTCGTTAGAGTATTCTTGGCTGCAGATTTTTCCCATTCGTTGGCCTGTTTTTGTCAATTTTGATGGGAGTTCTGTGTGCCTCCTGGATCTAGATATCTTTTCCTTCTCCAGATTAGGGAAGTTTTTAGCTGTCATTTCCTCAAATAATCTTTTTGCCCCTTTTCTCCCTCTTCTTCTTTGGGACTCTTATAATATGAATACTAATGCATTTGATGAAGTTACTGAATTCTCTAAGTCTATTCTCGTGTTCCATAAATCTTCTTTCTCGGTTTTGTTCAGCTTCATTTTTTTTTCCATTATTTTGCCTTGTATGTCACTAATTCATTCCTCTGCTTCTTCCAGCCTGCTGTTTATTGCATCAAGCCTGTTTTGAATCTCATTTATTGCATTATTCATCTCTGATTCTTTTTTAACGATATTATCTGTGTGGTAAGGGTCTCACTGATATCTTCTATTCTTTTTTTAAGCCCAGCAAATATCCTTATGACTTTTGCTTTAAATTCTCCATCAGGCATATTACTTATATCTGTTTTACTCAGATCTCTGGCCATAGGCTCTTTTTTTTGGGGGGGGGGGAGTTCCTCTATATTAGCATTTTTTTTTTTAAGTCTCAGCCTTCTTCTCTGTGTTAGAAAAGCCAGTTATACCTCTTGCTTCTGAAAGTAATGGCTTTATGATGAAGAGGTTATGTAGTATTCTGGTATCCAGGGCCTGGTACTTCAAGGAGTTTCTCCAGTGTGTGCTGCATGTTCTCTGCTGTTGTTTTTTGCCTTTTGTATCCCTCAGATCAGTCATCTGCAGAGGTCTCCTTGCCCACTGTGGTCAGTATTTGGTCCCTGACCTGACTGTGGTGAGTTTTAACTAGGTGTGCTCTTGCCTGCTTGTGAAATGAGACCTGACACCAACTCCACCAGAATTGAAGCCCTGCAAAAATCTTTGGCAGGAGATATGGTGTGGGCAGGGGTTTGTGCTGGTCCTCTGGCAGAGGGGCCCACCATGCTGGGAATGAGGCAAGTTTGACTGAGAGGGACAGTCCTGCCAGAGCACAGAGGGGTGGGTCTTGGTGTAAGCAAGTTAGTTAGTACCCAGTGTCTTTAATGGTAAATTTTGAGAAGCTGGAAGTTTTAGTTTATATGAAGTCTAAATTACCAATTTTTTTCTCTTTAGTGTTTTTTTGTGTTCTAAGAAACATTTCCTTACCCTTGAAACAAGGCAGATACTCTTTCTTTCTCTCAAATTTCATAGTTTTAGCTTTGCATTTTGCTCTATGAACCATCTTAGATTAATCTTTTAATTGTTTAAAGGTAGGTGTCAATGTTCATTTATTTCCATACAAACATCCAGATGCTCTAGTACTTTTATTTCTCCTATTCAATACTTCAGTACAGTTTTTAATCCAAAAACCAAATATGTGATTCTATTTGTCCTTATGCCAATACCACATATTGTTCCTTTACAATATTTTAATATCAGGTATTGTTATTTTTACAAATATGTACATTTTTTATATTCTATGTTTTTAATATTTCATATGAATTTTACATCAGTTTGCCAATTTGTACAAAAGAAATACCCTTCTGGCATTTTGAATGGGACTGCTTCAAATCTACAGATTAGTTTGCAGGGAACATCCTAATATATGAGATTTTTGCAAAAATGAACATGGTATATCTCCATTTGGGGTGTTTATTTAGGTTCTTTGCAATGCTTTGTAATATTCAATATAGTAGCTTTCACATTTCATTACATTAACTCCTACGTATTTAGTGCTTGTCAACATTATTGCAAACTGTATTTATACCTAATTTCATTTTCCAATTTGTATGTTCCTGGTATGTACATATACAATTGATCTTTGTGTATTATCCTTGTTTTCTATGACTTTGTTAGATTTACGTGTTAGTTCTATGACTTTTTTTATATTCCTTTATTTTTTCCAAATAAAGTATCATGGTATCTGTGAATACAGATCATTTACCTCTGTTTTCAATCTTTTATATATTTTATTTTTTTAAAGATTTTATTTTATTTATTTGACACAGAAAGAGAGACAGGGTGCACACCAGAGAGCACAAGAGAGGGGAGAGGGGGACAGCAGAGGGAGTGGAAGAAGCGGGCTCATCAAGCAGAGAGCTTGATGCTGGGCTCTATCCTGGGACCCTGGGATCATGTCCTGAGCCAAAGGCAGATGCTTAACTAACTGAGCCACACAGATGCCCCCTTAAATATTTTCTTTGCATCACTTTCCTGGTTAGGATCATCAGTAAAATAATGATTGGTGGTGGTAAGAGTGGGTATCCTTGCCTTTTGCCCTAATTTTAGGGGAAAATACTCAGTATTTCACTTTTAAGTTTAATAGTATCTGTTTTTCATGAATGCCATTCTCTGGATCGAAGTCTCCTTCTATTCAGACTTTGCTGAGAATTTCACCATAAATAATTGTTAAATCCATCATATGTTTTACTACATCTATTTAAATGGTCAAATAAACATATTTTAACTTTGTTAATAAAGGTGAATTACATGTATTGATTTCTGAATGTTAAATCATCCTTCCATTCCTTGGATAAATTCCACATAGTCATGATAAATTATATTTTATTACATAATACTAGATACAATTTGTTAATATTTCATGAGAATCATTTCATCTATTTTTTATTAGGGTTGTTGTTCTGTAATCTTCTTATGTCATATTGCCCCATTGCTTCTCAGCCTACTGGCTAAGATCAAGTGTGGTATTTGTTCTTATCGGTTTAATAATGCCCTTATCAATTTTTGATTACACACTTATATTGATTTAATTGAACTAGCTGAATATGTTCCCTTTTATTTTCGAAAAAACTACTAAAATTTGATGTTATTTCTTCTTTTAGTATATTGTGGAATTCACCAGTGACTACCTTTCTACCAGGAGTGTTCATTGTGAGAAGTTCTAAATTATGAATTTAACTGTTTTGTGTGATACAAGTTTATTCAGATTTCCCCTTTTGTTCTGTGTCAGGAGTTGCAATTTTTGATATCTTGATTTGATATTTTTGATATCAAATTTTGATATTTTGGCATAGGGTTGTTCAACATATCTTGCTATAGGTTTATCAATTTTACTGATCTTTTCAAAGAAGTATCATTTGACTTAGTTCACTTTTTCAAATGTTTTTTTCTTCCCTTTTTTTTCCCCTTTTTTCTTGGTCATTATTGGCTTTAATTTTCCCCTATTTATTTAGCCTTATGAGCTGAAAGCATAAATTGACTTAACATGATTTTCTCATGATTACTGTTTGCATGAAACATTTTATCCTTTTATTTTAAAACTGTTTTTATTTCCAAAACACTGTTTGCAATTAGCATATAATTAATAAATGTAATTTTATCTAGTCTGAAAAAAATTCTGCTAAATTGACAGTGTTTAGTTCATTACATTTAATGAAATAACTAATAGGGTTGGGTTCAATTTTTTCATGATATTTGTTTCTATTTTCCTGATTTGTTCACTTTTTTTTTGTTCTTCTTTTTCTGTCATCATTTGAATTATTCAAATATTTTTTAGAATTTTATTTTGTTTTTGAGATATGCATCTATTTTTATTTTAGTGGTTGATCTAGGGATTAAAATACACAACCTTACCTTATCATAGTCTATTTGAATTGATATTTTGCTACTGCATACACAAAGTAAGAAACTTAAAATACATATATATAATTCTTATATGTACAATAATATATATTATATAATACTATACAGAAATATTCTTTTTTTCTTTTAGTACTGTAAAGATGAAATTCTCTTGTTTTCCAGATCCTATTGTAGTTTCTAATTAGAAGTAAGCTGTAAATATTTTTGTTGTTCTCCTTATCAAGATGAGCACATATATCTTTGATTTTATGAAATTTGTTTATGATGAGCTACATTTCATTTTTTTTTATACACATCCTGCTTGGGTTTCACTAATATTCTAGGATCTTTGGGTTTCTGTTACTCATCTAGATTTGGACAAGTTTTAGTTGTGTGTGTATGTATGTTTTTGTGTCTATAAATTAACTTTTCAAGTTTCTCATTCTCTGCTGATATTTATATGCATGCATTTCATATCCTTTAATTCTTTACCATATTTATAATAATTATTTTAAATACCTTGTTTTTAATTCCAGTATCTGGGTTACCTGTTCTTCATTTGATTTTTTTGTTCTATTGCTTGTGTTTTACACTTTCCTGCTTCTTTACATGTATGGTAGTTTTTCTTTTTAATTGCGTGATGCTATTTAGAGACTCTGGATTATTTTACCTCTTTTTAAAGAGTCTTGAGTTTTGTTCAGACAGTTAAATTATTGGCAGATCACTTTGCTTCTGTGAACACTTTAATTTAGGATGAGTTTAGGTCACTTCATAAGTCATAGACTTTCTGCAGTCTCAACTTGTGTGCAAACTGAATATCCAGGGTGCTTCCCAAGATCTCTCTACTCTGTCAAGACTTCGACATCTCTGTACTCAGTGATCTTGAAGTCTTTATTCACCAATCAGATCCAGATCCCCCAGTAGCTGTTCTGTGCTAGGACTTAGGCTTACCCAGAGCATATGCTATTCAAGATTCTTCAGGGACCCAAATTGCTAATACTTCCTGGCAACCATTTCTCTTCTCCATCCTTCAAATTTCAGTCTTCTGTGCCATTCTAAAATTCAATCTCTTTTCCTCTACCCAGTGAAATTGTCACTCTTTGTCTTGGCTCCATTTACTCACAAAGTTTTGGATATTTTCTTAAGCTAGAAGCTGTGGTAATTATAAGTGATAGCCTATGCTTCCTTGTTTTCAAAGATCGTATCTCTGTGCTGAAAATACTTCTTTCATATCTTTTATTTCCCCAAATTTTATTTCCTTATTGAAGGGAAAAAAGTCCACTTCCAAATTCTCCAGAATAGCTGGGAGTAGAATTATCATGATAATTTTCTTTTAAATAACTTAAAATCTGCAGGATTTGTTCTGAGGAAGTGTATTAATCATTTCTGTTTGACAGCATCAAACCACTCTAAAATATAATATATTAAAAAAAATAAAAGTAGGTCTAGGTTTTTAGCTCTGTGAAAAAATGTAACCCACACTTATCTCTCTGTATATATTTTTTCAAGATCAACAACATAAGCTTATCATCTCTTAATTCTATAAAATAATAATTAATTAATGCAAGACTGCACCCTTATTTCCTTCCTTCTCTTATCTCCACTCTAGTATATTTAATATATTTCCTTGTATATCTATATACCCTTGAAATATTTGAGTTAGCCTTCCCCAGATACTTTAGTATGCCTAATATAGTCCCTTACATATGTATATATCCTTGAAGGGCACAAAATACTACTTAAAATATTAAAGACCTGCATGAATGCTTCTAATATTCACCTTTATAATCCAAACTGATAATTACTCTTAAGATACTCTGACAATTAGCATTAATATCCTTTTCCTGTTTAGAGTTTTCATATGACAAATTATTTTTCACAATTGAAAAATACATAAATTATTTGTATTAGCTGTCATAATTTTGTTTATATTTGTAATATTAATACCAAAATGTATGAATTACTTTAAATGTGTTAAGTTAAGCAATTTTGTTTTGCCACATAGAAACTTGATGGTGAAGTCAGAATACAAATATTATTTTAATTATATAGAAACATAATGGATTTAATTTTTTTAATTGAGAATTTTAAAAAGGAATTGGTATTTTCAAAAGATCAATTCAAAATTGATATTTTCTTGCATTTTACTTGGAAATGTGGATTATGAGTTTAAGTCCTCTCAAATATGTTTATTTTTATAATCAAACATATTTTGAGTTTTTTTGTTGGCCTTATTAAAATTCACATGCATGTGTCCCCAAATAATTTCATAATAGGAAGTTTTTTCTTTCCAGTGAGAAATATAATTTTTTCCTTCCCTGGATACCAATAAGGGACGAAACTTGTCATCATTTAAAAACATATCATATTTTTTTAGCATCTTGACAATATTTTTCTCAAGTACATTATACAGTATCAGATAATGATGATAGAGTAACATTAAAACAGTATCAAACAGCAAATATCAAATATGTCTGTCTGGAATGTGGTACCATATTTCTGTTCCAATGCATGACTATCACTGATAATAATAGAATTATGTGTTTCTAATGTTGTGTAATATTGTTGAAACTCCACTGAGAAATACAGGTGTTATCATAAGCTGTAAATCATATAAAAACCAAAATACAGGGAAGGAAAATAGATCAGTACCAGGGATGGAGAAATACAATAACTTGTGAAGATTATTTTAAGACAAAAATATAGTCTTCTTCCTTCCATTTCTTCTGTCTATCCTTAGTGATCTTACCCACTTCCTTTATAGCATGTAAGAGAAGAGTATACTAGTTACAGTGCTCTCATTTAACTCTGAAATGTTAAAGCTTAATTAACGGTATCACAAATAATATTAATATGTCAGAAATAGTAATCACAGGTTTAGACATAAATTGAAAGAGAGATCATTTTCTAATTTGGGAAATGGGTAAATGAGTAACAATGTAAAAGAATGTAAATAATCATTATTACTAAAGTAAATTATGGCAGAGTAAATTTGCAGCCTGAAGTTAAATTTAACATAAGTAATACATACTATAAAAATGCTCACAGGGTAATACATGCTAAGTTTATAAATACTAGTATCTAAAATCGCCTCACAGATTTGAAGTCAGAAATCAGAATTTATTTCTATCATCCCAGTTTTCCATAAAGGGCACGTTTTCATTTTTCATATTCCTCTTCATTTCATGGCACATTATTTCCCTTGCCCCTCTCTTCCAAACACCCATACATTTCATTTATCCCCAAACCTGCAGTACCAGTTTAATCTCAAAATTGACCCTAACTGGATCCATTAGCTTGCTTTAGACTCATTCATATTAATCAGTATGGACATATTCTGTTAGTAAGGTGGGGGGGGGGAGGCATTTTCATAGAAATGGAAAATTTTATCCATTATGGAAAATACTCTTTTATGATTTTCAAATGCTCCAAAGAGATGCTATTTCCCCAGCCATATTTTTTTCTACCTTTCATTTGTACAACTATTGGTCATTTCTCCTAAGTTATACTCAGTATTTATAATGCACTTTTATGTCAAAGGGCTTCCCTGAAACTCCAACCACTTGCTGCTCTTTAACTCTTTTTATCTACTGCATCCTGAAGGTTCTTGCGCTACTAAAATCTGATTTTAACACCAAGTCTCTAATAGCATTTGGTCACAATATGTCAGCCAACATAAGTTACAAATTTTCTCAAGAGCATGGCAGAGATGGCAAGGGGAAAGGTTGAGGCAAAACACCACATATTACTAAAACAAAAACAAAAACACAACTCAAAACAGGATGGGAGTAAGAGTTCTTACTGGCTCAATGGGTTGCAGCAGGTGCTTGCAGGCTAACTGCCTGAGAATATCCAATTAATATGTTGCACTAGTTTTCACTGTTGAGACCATAAATCAGCTATCAGAAAAAGGGAAAACTGTATACTAGTAGGATACTCTAACAGCATATCCTTTTAGAACAATAGTTTTTTAAAAAACAGTCCTATAATCAAGTGCCATTGGGTACTGGAGATAATATGGCATAGTTGGTAAAAATATGAACTCAGGGTCAGACTATTTACCTATGAAAACTAACTTCATTTCTTATCTGATACTTTGGGCAAGTTACTTATCCTGTTTATCACTTTCTCTTCTTTTCATAATGCTACCTACTTCACAGAATTATTTAAAGATTGAATAATTGCTAAATGCTTGAAAAATACTTTGCTCACACCAAATACTCTCAGTGTTTGCAATTACAGGAGTTAAGTTTTGTCTCATCACTTATTTTAAATAACGTAATATAAAGTGATGAACCATTTACTATCATCTCTGACATATCTAAATCTGGCACCTCGCCCTGACTTGACACCACTAAAGTTTCTGTTTTTAATGGCGTATTTACAATTTTATTTGAAAACACACTGTATGGAGTTTTTACTTCAGTGCTTTTCACTGCAAATTTTTACACAGGATATAAGAGCTTGGAAACACAAATCCCCAATGTGATCGCCCATCTAGTTAGCAAGTCTAGTTCATTTATTATAAACTCACATGGATGGAAATAATAGCTTCAAAAATGACAAAGGAGGATATTATGTACTGCCACTAACTTGAAGCTTCTGGGCTAAACGGGCTACAATTCTGATTCATGAGAGAAATTTTAAGAGAACAGTCTCTGTAAATGAAAAATATGTCAAAAGCTTTTTCCACTTATGACATATAATTCACAGGATAAACAGTTCATGGTGTATTAATTTCTGAAGATTGTAACATAGGTGTTTGTTCACCAAACTGGGATTTACTGCCCATTAGAGGTGACAGATTAATGGTTCTGGAACATCATATCATCTGTATATTCATGGAAGAGGTAATGAAGGTGATGGTTTCATCTATTCTATATAACACATCTCATGTAGAAGTATCCCTAAGCTTTTCTGGTACTGTATTACATTTTATTTTCTTGATTTACTGATCTTTAGAAAAAGTATTCTGTTTTACTTTTCCTTTTAATTTTTATCAACAGCTAATACCAAAAACATTTCTAGGTCATTAGTACTAATAACTATTCCTCCTTTTGCCAAAATACATCCAATGATTCCTTATGAAATATTTATTAAAGGAAGCCTATGTGTTCAATATATTAATGGTATTTCTTCCTTATTCTGGTAATGGATTTTTATCCAATCTAAGATTTTTATCCAATCCACTGGCTGAGATTCATACCATTTTTGTATGTACCATTACAAATGGAGGGGACAAATACCATTGGTTAAACCAAAACAGGCTATAAGTACAGGACACATCCAAATTTTTAAATTTCTGATATAATAAAATGTGAAAACATTTGAACTGCAAAATTGATAAAATATATTATTTGGCTCTTCAGGACCATTGTATAAAATAATCATCTATCTAAGAATTATGGTTTCCCCAGTTTTATTGAGATATAATTGACATATAAC
>NC_138375.1:82409647-82424967 GCF_054177405.1 Leptonychotes weddellii | reverse complement strand
GACCAAACTCTTGCTTATTAGATTTCTTATAGTGTTATCTTACAGACATTCCAAGTTTTCTTTAGGAAATTAGAATTGAACATTAACAGCTTCAGCACCTCCCTAAAGTAAAGGTAATCAGAGTGAGTTTTTTTAACCTTAAAGCCTGATACTATACAGTAACCTACAAATTATTTATGGAAACCAGAATCATTTTTTGTAGCAACATATAGTTTATTCTAAGAACTTTGCTATACGCCATAGATTAATACTGATAATGAAATACAAGATACGAACCATGTGTTGTTGGAACTACACTTTCTCATTGAAATCACTTGATCTGCCTCAGTTTTGACATCAGATATGGTCAATTCTCAATAAAAAATATGTTACTGATTGATTTTTGGAGTAAAGTTTAAAACGTTCTTTAAATGACAAAAAAAAAATGAAGCTATCTGGGTGAGGAAAATAATTTTAGTTAAAAATCAAAAGACACGGCAAATTCAATTGCAGTATTAGAGTTAAGTTGAACACAAGGCCTAGACCCAATTTGCCATGCAAAAGTGATGGTTACAGGACAAATATTTGATAATTTCATTTTGCTAACTGATGTTTCCCTTGAGATAATATTGCAGGCATAAAGCGAATATACTATAGAAATCTATATTGAAGTTGTAAAGAAGGTTGCACTCAGTGCTACAACTAGGGAAGTCTGGGGCACCAGTAAGGCACTGCTGCTGGGTACACAGTTCTGTATAGCTTGTCTCAGCCAGACAAGACCAAACAAGCAATAAATTTCAATTTTATGAGTTGTAAAATGGCTAGATCTTGAAACTGTTTTTCTCACCTAAGGAAAGTCATGGCTATTTTGATAGAGGCAAAGTAGTAATTGTAAGTTATGTCACCCAGCCAAAAAAACTTTTGAAAGTGTTAAGCATGATTCATTAATTATATAATTATTCAGGACAACAGGCATTGTAATCCAGGAGAGTCCTGATAGAACTGGGATATATTGTCACACTGTATCCAAATGGTAATTAAATTAAAAAAAAAGAGAGAGATACTGAAATAGCATCATATCCACTAGGGGAAAGGAGGGATCACCACCTTATTGCTAGGTGTCATAGAAGTTTAGGTTCCCACTTGGTCTCCACGGTTATCTGAAGGAGGGATCTCCTTATTACTTCTGAGCAAGAGTGGGCATTCCAGCTCATCACTGTGGTCTTGCTGATACCACCGTGGCCGGCAGGGTTGAAGGGCCTTGTTATTGTTTCCCATGTGATTTCTACTGCAACCATGGTGGTGAGGCCTCATTACTGCTGGGAGGATGGTGAAAGTCCAACTCTAGACCAGGCCTCCTTTGATGCCTTCCCAGAGGGATGTACAAGATACCTCTTTTCTTCCAGGGGCTAGTGTAAGTTCAGGCTCTTCGTGTGGTGTCTACTGAGAGGAGTGAGGCATCATTAATACCTGGCAAGGACAAAAGTCCTGGCTCCCTTTTCCACGTTTTCTGACATCATCCAATTTGGATGTTGAAGCACTTCACTACATTCTGATGAGCGTGAAAGTCTGGGCTTCCCACTCAGCCTTGGTGTAAGCTAGCAGGGGGCATATTTTGTCTGTGTCTTTTGCTGCCACAGTGATTATTATCTATTATCCAGACTTTTCTGTCTTGTTACAATGTTCTGTTCCTGGTTCCTTGGATACAGAGAGATGGCTTTTGTTGGGCATTTTTTGTGTACCTATTGGCATTTCCATATTACTCACTTCTACAGCAACTAGTCTGGGATATACAAAGCAGAAAAAACAAACCAAAACAAAACAGAAAACGACAAAAAACACCCACAACCCAGAAAACTCACACTATGTTGTTCCTTGGGTCCCAAGTTTTCTAGCCAATTCATCTTTCTCTTTCTGCCTTTCAGAGTCTTATGTTTTGTTGTTGTTATTTACATGAAAAAAAAAAATTGAAGGTCCAGAGTTTTTAATTGTACTTAGGAAAAGAATAGGGAAAGATACATCTGTTCTATCTTCCTGGAAGTGGAAGTCTCAATTAGAAAGTATTTCGAAAAAAACAAACAAACAAAATCAGTTTAATCTTTGGGAAAAATACACTTGATGTCCTGATCTCCCCTTGGGGGACTTTTGAGTGCTTACAGAGTTCACTTGGTAGTGTCTTTTAAAAAATGCCAAATAAATAAATAAATTTATTAATCATTGGTTTATTAAAATTTGGTCAGTTTATTAATTACTAGTTTTTCTTTGGGTGAAATATTGGCTGCCTTTGTAAATAGGTCTTTAAAAATTAGTCTAAAATCAATTTGGTTAAATAGTTGACATAGCTGATGAAGAGCATACAAACTACACTGTAAACAAAACAACAAACAAAAAAATCAGTACAAAAACAAATGTTTTAAATTTGTGGGAAGAACTATTTAAGCTACTAGTATGAAATAATTTTTAGTGACAGTGTCATGCATGATTCAAAATATGTTATACTTCAACTTATAAATTAATGTGACATTCTCTGGAAAACTATGCTAAATTACTGAAAGAGTTCAAATCTGACAAAGAGAATGATGTCAAGGCTCCACTGAAGGGATTGAATGAAACTGTTTCATGAAAAAAAAACCTGATGGAGAAAGATATGTTTAAATTTATATATTATTTTTATTATATGTGATTATTAATATATGACTATAGTACTTTATCCATATATCCAAAACTTAAAATTTTCAAGTTGGCCATAAAGTTTTTGGTGTGAACTTTCATTAAGAAAATAGTGCTTATTTTATATTCATTGTCAATTTGTAGTTAAGTATGTGCAATGATATGAAATGCTTAATTTTATTTCAAATAGTTTCTTAAACCATGTGTTAATTCAGTCCATGACTTTGTAAATTTGTAATTAATCTTAAAAGTTGTTAATTAAAAAAAAGAACAAAATAACATGGCAATAGGATCATTTAAGTATGCTGTTTTAATTTTCTTTGAAAATTAACTCATTTGGAAATTATTTTCATGTTTCAATGTGTAGATATAAGGAGAGTTTCACATATTTTTTCAATAACATAACTTTCTCCAGAATTCTACATTCAATTACAGTGATAACTCACTAATACTAGAGTTTTCCCTGATAATTTTTTCCCCTCATTTCCTTATCTATATTTATTTGTAAAGATGTGCAGGGCATATTCTATAGGACTTTTGTATATGTGTGAGTGGATATTTGTTTCTCAAGCCTTAACTAATATTAACTTCACAATATCTAGAATGCTGGTATTTTATTTCAGACCTATGGAAATCAATTTTAAACAATGGAATATGATTGAGAGATGAGAGTAAGAACTATTTTTTTTCCATAACGCAGACCTTACATGGATTACCTCATTTAGTTCTCACAAGAACCCTAGGAAATGAAAACTATTTTCACATCTGAGGCTTAAAAAAAGATGAAGTAACTTGCCCAATGACACACAGCTCTATGTTTCTAGGATAAAGGCAATTAACCTTTTTTGTTTAATTTTTCATGAAGGTTAGGATGGTATGTAATAGACATGATTAAAAGCTTGCCATTTGAACCACTAATCATTGATGAGTATAACCAAACTTGACCTCAATATCCAGTTATTCAGTAATCACATGTATTCAAGTTGAGGATTATAAAGACAGAGAAGGAATGTATGTAAGGGAGATAATGATCCTTAGTGATGTTAAATGAACTGACTTTAAGGCCATAGTCACATTTCTTGGAAGCAATAATTTTAATGAACAAGTCTATATATGGTATGACTGATCATAAGGAACGGAATATATTAGGAATAAATCGCTCAACTCTCAAAAGGGTAATTGATTCCTGCCAGAATTGAGTCAGGTATTATTATAATTTCCAATTCAGAGATCAGGAAATTAAGGTGTTAAGGGTGTTCAGTAAGCTGATCAAGGATATGCAAACAGAATCGAATTTTGAACTACAACTCTGAAGCTCCAGGTCTGTGTTTTCAGCCACTACTATCCTATATACATGGTTATTTGCTTTTTTTTTCTTTAAAAAAAAAAATGGATTTGCCCTGAATCCCCCTTTTCTTTAGCTATAATGATGATAAATAAGACATTTTAAAATGCCATTTTCCCTCACTGAGTCTTGAAAGTCTGCGTGATGTTATAAGAATAATCTCAGTTTTAGGAAATGGAATCATTAAAGGTGTGTAATGAAAAAATCAAAATTGAGCCTCACTTCCCTGAGAATTAGGAATGAGAACAACATACTCTACCCCTCTGAGAATCTTTTGATAGGGCTTTGTTCAAACCCAGGGTAAATATCTTAGAGCAGCTATGAGTCCTCAGGGATTATCATCTGTTGCCCAATTTGATTGTTTAAATGAATTTTTTAATGCATATAAAAAAAGCCACAGATAAGATGTGTCAGAATGTATTTGTCTGTGCATATCATAAATCCATTTCACATTACCTCTCAGTGCTCATAGCTGCAGAGTGCCATCTTGAACTTGGCTTTGATTTGAATATGGACTCTGATCTTCTATACAAAAATTAGTGACTATGGGCACTTTATATTAATTAACATATTTGCCTCCAACAAATTTGCTTTCAATAATTCTCTGGTGCTAGATATTAAAATAAAATTCTCAAACTATTAAACTGATGATTGGCTTCTGATAACTGCTATTTTCTGATCAGAGGTTGAGATCTGATTAATGAAGATGGCATTTTATTGCACTTCTTTATTTCAATAGCTGGAACTAACGGCAATCCCATGTTGCTGAAGCTTGAACTGCAGAATGGATCAGAAATAGAAAAACTTTAGAAAGCTCTATAGTACATATTTTGAGGGGATATGAAGCTACTTTTCAAAAGTATATTTATGAACACTTTTCCCTTTATGTTGGTCTAATTTATTTTCTTGTTGGAAGGGGGGAATGATTTCCTGAAGACTTACAGGTTCATTTCTTTTTTTTAAAGATTTTATTTATTTGACAGAGAGAGACACAGCGAGAGAAGGAACACAAGCAGGGGGAGTGGGAGAGGGAGAAGCAGGCTCCCCGTGGAGCAGGGAGCCCAATGCGGGGCTCGATCCCAGGACCCTAGGATCATGACTTGAGCCGAAGGCAGACGCTTAACGACTGAGCCACCCAGGTGCCCCCTTACGGCTTCATTTCTATTTTTCACTAATTTTGTTAGTTTTGAATGCACTAAAGAGTGCTACAGGTTACACATTTTATGTTGTTCTTTCCACAATGAGACTTTTGTCCTCTTAAATATTTTTTATAATTATTTAACAAAGTTCTCTGTCAGCACTATTTTTGTTCCTTATTGTTCCTTAATCCTATAATTCTCAAGTTTTAACCAAACGTATTATCACAGTTTTTCTGACTTAGATTGCTGCCATCATAGTATACCAGGCTTTTGAAGGAAATTTAGCATTGTGTCATGCGGCAGGGTGCTCTTTAGAGTCTGGCATTGTCATACGGGCCCATTTTTGTTGAAATGACAGCGAGGGCTTCAGAACCTGTCTCTAATGGAGACCTCAGACAGACAGTTTGATTGGATAAGATATGGCTTGAGGAACAGAGGTGATTTGTCTTGAAGCCTTCTGTATATGGCCAGCACACCATAATTTACTTGTTCGTTTAAATGGTTTGGGTGTGTTAAACATAATTTATGTGAATACCTTCCCATTGCCCTTTGTTTCCTCCAGTGCATACTAATTATTTCATCCCCTGCTTTCATAGTATCCAATGTATATTCCATGCTTGAAGGCTCACTGTACCTTCAGATCAGGTCCTTGTTACTTGAATTCAAAGGACTTTATGCTAAAGGTAGAAATTAGTCTAAATTGAGATAAAACATTAATGGTTAAATTGTATATCATTAATTTTCCTTTCTTAAAACAACTGTATCTTAACAGAAACCTCTAGGGCATTATTAGAGAAGATTGCCTGATATGTAAAATTTAGTCACTGTACTAAGGCCATAGAAATAGATAAAGATTAGGAATTAAGAAATAACAAATTTTGGGGGCACCTGGGTGACTCAGTCGTTAAGCGTCTGCCTTCGGCTCAGGTCATGATCCCAGGGTCCTGGGACCGAGCCCCGCATCAGGCTCCCTGCTCAGTGGG
The DNA here is from genome assembly GCF_054177405.1 of Leptonychotes weddellii. Lineage (NCBI taxonomy): Eukaryota > Metazoa > Chordata > Mammalia > Carnivora > Phocidae > Leptonychotes > Leptonychotes weddellii. The sequence goes on along the minus strand of NC_138375.1, from coordinate 82,418,851 downwards.
GAGCCTGCTTCTCTCTCCCACTCCCCCTGTTTGTGTTCCCTCTCTCACTGTGCCTCTCTCTGTCAAATAAATAAAATCTTAAAAAAAAAAAAAAGAAATAACAAATTCTGCTCTGTGTTAAGCACTTACTTGTATTATACAATTATCCCTCAACATTTCCCTATCATAGAATATTATTTATGGAAAAATATAGCCCTTAATATAAATCTACAATATATTAGAGACAGCTTTCAATAAAGATTTAATTATGCTTTTTTAAAATATATATATTTATTTATTTATTTGAGAGAGAGAGGAGGGGGTGAGGATGGGCAAAGGGGGGAGGGGTAGAGGGAGAGGGAGAGAATCTCAAGCAGACTCCCTCCTGCCTCTTGAACAGGGAGCCTGATATGGGGCTCCATCTCACAATGCAGAAATCATGACCTGAGCCAAAATCAAGAGTTGGATGCTCAACCAACTGAGCCACCCAGGTGCCCCAGATTTAATTATGCTCTTACACAAAACATAGAAATGAGATTTTTTTTGTTAAGGTCAAAAAGATATATTGCATCTCTATTTCAGTATCCTGATCACTAAAGTACCTTTTCTTTTTCAGAAAACAAATGTCCTGTTTATCATTTCAGCTTGAAAGTACATCCTAAAAAAGCCTTTGTTTAATTTTAAATGCTTAAGTTGTTCTATGAACTTAATAACATTAGGCCTTATTATATTGACAGGGCAATTACAAGCCTCTTGTGCATTTTCTTCTGGCATGTGTATTTTTTTTTAACAATGGTGTACTGACACTTCTTCACTATTGTTTCTTTGAGCTTGCACATAATATACGGAAATGTATTGAGTGGGTTTTTCTTTTTGTTGTTGTTGTTTTTTAAAGATTTTATTTATTTATTTGTCAGAGAGAGACAGAGAGAGAACACAAGCAGGGGGAGTGGGAGAGGGAGAAGCAGGCTTCCCGCTGAGCAGGGAGCCCGATGTGGGGCTCGATCCCAGGACCCTGGGGTCATGACCTGAGCCGAAGGCAGATGCTTAACTGACTGAACCACCCCGGCACCCCTATTGAGTGAGTTTTTTATGCTGAAGAGGAAATGGATAAGAGAAACATCCATAAATATTAGCCAAGGGAAAGTAAGAAGAATGTAAAACACTCTGAGCAATCAAACCATTGATCATCTATAGGAGTCAAGTTCCACTGTTAACTTTCAAAGCTTTGAATAGGTCATGGAGGACAACAGGCTCAACAATTAAGGTTGTATAAGTGCAGCCTGCAATTTTTAAGATATACATTGTGCTGACAGGTACACTTTCACAGGTAGGACTGTGGCTCAGAATTCAATCAGCACTTACCTGAAGTAAAAGTACTAGATTCAAAATGACTTGTAACATTTAATGGTAATCCCATTTAAGAAATAATTATTGAATATCTACTATGTATAGGATACTAAAGAAAGGAATAAAACAAAAACAACAACACAAACAACTTCAGCCAATTGATTTTCCTTATAGTGGGAATAAAAACATAAAATTATAATTAAGTTCATTTTAAAATAGAGCAGGGTATGCTCAGGGGGAAGCCTGCTTCTCTCTCTCCCACTCCCCCTGCTTGTGTTCCCTCTCTCCCTGTGTCTCTCTCTGTCAAATAAATAAATAAAATCTTAAAATAAAATAAAATAATGGGGCGCCTGGGTGGCTCAGTTGGTTAAGCGACTGCCTTCGGCTCAGGTCATGATCCCAGGGTCCTGGGATCGAGTCCCACATCGGGCTCCCGGCTCAGCAGGAACCCTGCTTCTCCCTCTCCCACTCCCCCTGCTTGTGTTCCTGCTCTCACTGTCTCTGTCTCTGTCAATTAAATAAATAAAATCTTTAAAAAAAATAAATAAAATAAAATAAAAGAGCAGGGTAAAGGCAGGAAAAAGAAAGAGTAAATAAATGCCTTTGGGATACAGGGAATACAAGGGGAAGGAGAAAAATATTTCAGAAACTGTGCTTTTAGTTCAGGTTTTCAAGTCAAACATTAATTGGTTGATATTATAGGTATTTTAAGTTCACTACCATTTTGGGTTGAACAGGAAGGAGCCAGTATAAGAAAATAAACGGAATCTGGGCAGGTGTGAATAGCACCTATGTTTTTAGAAAGACTGAGGATGACATATAGAAAGGAAGTGAGGTGGGTCCAGGGCCCACAGGAGCAAGACAGACCCAAGGTACAAAGAGAAGTTCAGCTGAGTAGATATTCATAATAAATGTCAAACTGGATTAGGTCAGATTTTCCAGTAGCCAATCTTACAGTAGCTCAATATGGGGAGAATAATGGCTCTCTAAAGATGTCCTAATCCTTGGAACCTTTGAATTTGTTACCATAACATGGCAAGAGGGCATTAAGGTTGCAGGTGCTATTAAAGCTGCTAATTATCAGCATTTAAGATGGAGAGATTATCCTGGATCATCCAGTTGGACCTGATTACCAGTGTCTTTTATTTTATTTATTTTTTTATTAAGGTTTTTTTTTTTTTTTTGACATAGTGGTTTTGTGATTCATTGTTTGCATATAACACCCAGTGCTCCATGCAGAACGTGCTCTCCTTAATACCCATCACCAGGCTAACCCATCCCCCCACCCTCCTCCCCTCTAGAACCCTCAGTTTGTTTCTCAGAGTCCATAGTCTCTCATACCAGTGTCTTTTAAAAATACAAGAGGGAGCCAAAAGCAAAGGCCAGAGAGATGAGATATAAAAACGACTCCAACTACTGTTGCTGACTTTGAAAACTCAGGAAGGAGGCCATGAACCAAAGAATATAGGCACTCTCTAGAAGCTGAAATTCTCACCTAAAGTATCCAGAAAGAAATGAAGCCTAGCTGATACTTTACTCAGCCCAGTAAGACCTATACCGGACTTGTGACCTACAGAAATATAAGATAATAAACTTGTGTTGTTTTCAGCCATTATGATTGTGGTTATTAGCTACAGAAGCAGTAGAAAACTAATACACCCCACAGGCAATTTTTTATTAAATATGAGGGATTCCCAGTATGAACAGCCCTAGAATTATCAGCTGTGTGATGTCTTTGTTTTAACAACAAGTTTTTATGGACCTCTGACTTAATATGTTAATTGTATATTTAGTATTTGTGTTTGAAATAGTATATAATGACCAAAAAATATCTAAATTGGTATGTATTTTATTATTCAACCCATCATATACAAAGCTTTGAAAGGAGAGGCACTCCTTTATTTAGTTGACAACAAAGCTTGATGTGTCAACTGACTTGCAGTTTGACTTCTGCCAATAACCTAATGAAGCTTCAGTGGTGACAGCACATAAAATGTGAAAAAGATGTCTCCCTGACATGGAATTTAGGATTTTAGAAGGCTAGATATCAGGAAACTATCACCTTCATGACCCTGTAGATGTATCATTTATAATAAGCTATAAAATAGGTAGCAGTGGGTTCAAGGGAGAGAGAGTGATCATGAGACCACCACAACTGTACAAGAATCAATGATAGACCAAAGCCTTTCTGCGCTTAGTGATTCAACTTTACTTATTGAGCAATTATTGTTTGCCAGTCACCTAATATAGCCTTGAATGTTTTGAGGTTAATTATAGCCTACTACATTTAGGTAGTCTTCACTCATCACCTGGATGCCCACATTACTCAGTTTCTTTTGGATTTACAGCTCTAATTCAATCTCCACCAAAAAGAGACTACTGTGAGTAGAGCCCCATATTAGGAACTCCAGGCTATTACATTTTGGAATCCAATGGAAATAGACACTGATAAAGGAAATTATTTGTTTTCATTTTTTTTTAAAGGAAATTATTTGGAAGTGCTTTGGGGATCAGCTTTTGGGGAAGAGAAGGGAAGAATAAAGAGGATTGGTCAAAGAGAAGTTGAATTGCAATACAGGCCCAAAGAAGGCTTTCACTCATCTGATGAGGAATTCTGGAGCTGGAATGTGCTTCTGAGTTGTTTCACATTGGGGTAAGGGGGTCTGGCTTTCTAACCTCCACACTGACCAACTTTTTGATGCAGGCTGCCCACGGAAGGAGGCATTACCTTGGGCAAGACCTACTTTTTTAGCCAAAGTAATCTCCAAAGAGGGCAGGGTGCTAAGAGCATTCTTCTGATAGTACTCCCAGTTGCTAGGGAAGTGATTCCCTCATTCATTAAAGGAGATCTGGGTATCACATCATAGTATCCATCCCCCTGGGGTAAAGTTGAAGCGGAGTGGCATCAAAACATGGTATTATTTAAACAACTAACCTTTCTGGGTCTTGAAAATAAGAAGCCCAGATTTCACAATACCCCTGAATACTCCTGTTTACTTTCACATTCTTTGATTTTCTTTTTTCCCTTGACTTTGAATTTTATTACAAAATATTAGCAAGATTGGATACTGCACACTGACCCACCAAATTCAAACTTCATTTTTTAAGTTCCACTTTGATAAAGTTGTCAACAAAATTAAATTCACTTTTAATTTCTCTGAATATTAAAATCATATTTCTGTAACTATATTTTAATCTGATAATCAATGATTATTCAGTGAAGCAAATTATTTAATGCAAATTCCCCACAAACAATTCCAAATAAAGAAAGCAGTAAGTTTTAACACAATTCAGGGGAAATTTTTTCATATTTCTAAAAAATAATTAACAGATTACATAAATGCAGTGGATACCATACCTTGTTTGCTCTAAGGAAAACATACTCTTGCAAATGGTGTATGCATGCTCCTCAAGAAGTCCAGGAAAAATTAGAATATCTCTTGCAGTTTCTTTTTCTTGCTTCCTTACTCATGTTTGACTAAAACTAAATTTGCAGGCTTTTAATTATCCTGCAGCTTGAATTCAACTGGTGATAAGTAGTTATTTAATTTGCTGTCAGCTTTAACTACCCTCAACTGTGACAGAGCAATACAGCATTATCTTCAGCAGCACTAATGAATCAGAGTAGCTGCTATCTGGAGTAATGGTGCTTTTTTACTGTGCTGGAGATGACCTATACATAAGTAAACACATGATATTTCAATATTTGGCATAAATAAGGCTAGGGCATTTTTATACTGAAGACTGCTAGTTGGCCAGGAGGGTTTTAGACAAATAATGTTCATATTCATTAATTTATTAATTCAGTAAATATTTACTGAATTCTTTCCTTCATGGGATGCGTTGCAGTAACATAAAAGATGATGGTGGCTTGGACTAGAGTACCTTTACTAAAAGGTAAAGGTGTCAAGGTTTGTGGATTAGATTTGGGGGGTGAGACAAATACAAAAACATTAAGAAAGATACCAAGATTTCTGGTCTATGCAACTAAAAAAAATGTGATTGTCACTATCAAAGATGGGAAAGATTGTGAAAAAAGTAGGTTTAGAAAATGTATCAGTAATTCAGTTTTATACAAATTGATCTAAAGTAGTACTTTTGTTATTAGCTTACCACATACTAATGAATAATTCATTATTGTTCACAGTAAAGAAATTTGCAAATTAATCCTTTTATGACATATACTTAGTAGGAGTCATAAAAATATATTAAATGTTCATTTTTTAAGAGTTGGTTGAGCAGAGAAAATGGGTTTTAACATGGATAAATATATATTACTTACGGTGGTAAGCCTAAAAAATTGGAAAATGATTCCAAAATATGAAATTCTAAAATTAAAAACATCAAAACATAACACTACCTTAGATACAATAAAGTTTAATTTTTTCTAGATTTCTTCAACCAGTTTGAGATTATTTTTGCTTATGTAATAATTATCCCAACTCTTTAGAATAAAATTTGAAAAGCAAGGCAGTAAAAAGTGAAACTAACTTTGGCTACCAGAGGAACTGTTTATTTTTCTGAAGTTGTCATAGCCTCACATCTGTATTTTAGAATACAGTTTACATTATTTTCAATATGTTTTTCTCACTTCTTTTTTTACGGATAAAAAGAGGCATTTGTAAATAAACCTATCTGCTTCACTGATATCTCAGTATTTGTACAATATTCTTTGGTTCTAATGTTCTCTTTCCATGTTCATTTTCCTTTCCTCTCCATATCTCACTGTTTCTGGTCCTGTAAGTTATTATATTTTATTACACTCCTTACTGATTAATATTTTTATCATGTACATTTGTTTGCTTTCCCTTTAAGGAAAAAGAATCAAGGTAAAGATATGAATTGGTCAAAAAAATGACAAGATGCAAAGATTACAGCATGTAGATTTACATAATTTAAAACAATTCATTGTAAAACGTTGGGGAAAATCATTACCATTTTTTTATACAAATATGATTTAAACTATATTAGAGTTCATTTTTCCAGCCTAAAATTATTTGAAATATATAAAATAGTAGTTAGAAGTTGAAGTGCTCTAAGTGCAATAGGGAACAGACATAGTATTTGAATGTGTGTATCTGCTATGCCCTGTTTCTTGGTTATCTATGAGTAGCATTTTGTCTGTATATTATGTGTGTATGCCATATTTAAAACTCCCCTGTGTCAAAATATGTAGGCAAAATACACATGGGATGTGACTGATACAGAAGCTGGGAATGGAGGCTGTCCCCAAATATTTTACAAGCATTAAATAGTATCTGCAAGATGAGCACAGAAAATGTCCTCATTTGACTGAGGTGATGTATATGCATGCTAAAAATTCTTGGAAACATATGGCAACTAATGTTTCAGCAGGTGAGTGATTATTATCAACTAGTTGTACATGTGCATGTGAAGAGGCTGACTGGATACAAAAGTGAAGACTACATAAAGTGGCAAATGACAGAACTAGAACTCATCTTTCTTATGACCTGGCTAAAGACAAGAGGTCACTTTGCTATGAAATCCAAAACCAAGTATAAACCATGTCAGTATGGCAGTGTAAATTGCATACATAGGCCTAATAATCAGACTTTTGCGCAAGTCCCTCTTCGTGTTCCTTATGTTCTCCTAAATCAGTCCGTTATCTTACCACTTAGAGAGAAATTTGATCAAGCAGATGTTCACTAATAATAATAGCCATACTTAAATGTATGCATACAATTTTTTCTCATTGAGGCTACAATGGACACTAATGCAAGATGTTAGTAATCAGGACACTTTCCATTTCAAAAAGCATATATTAAAATGGAAGTGAGATATTGAGGTTCTATTTCCTTACACAGTTTCTTGTTTTAAGAGATAAGAAAAACTCAACACATCTATTTGATGATTAACTTTAATATTAACGGGCTCCAGTATCACATAAAAATTAAATAGGTAAAACAGGAAAAACATTGTTTTCTTAATGCCAAGATACAGGAGCTTTAAACAAGGGAAATTAGATATCCTGCCCACTCAGCTCTCAGAAACAGACTTATAAGCTGCACTATGAATTAGTAGAATTTAAAAATATATTTTGGAGTTTCAGAGTATAAGGTCATCTGGCAATCAAATTGTTGTATCCCACATCATGCTTATTTCTCCTTCTATTTCCAATGACTCAAAATTTATCTTCTAATAAGTTGGTGTCATGCTATAACTGCAAATCTGGTCATTATATATCTTCCTAAATACCTCTTGAACATGGCAAAGATAGTCCCCATGATCACCCCACACTATGCTTTGCAATTTAACTTCCCAAAACCCTAAGCTGCAAATGCTCCACATTCCTAGTACTGTTTCATGCATCGGCTTTGTCTATCTTCAGAACTCATGGAAACCACCGTCCAAGTGGGTTATTGTTCTTCTTTCAAATCCCTACAAATGTTTTAGGCTTGTAAAATGCTTAAGTCATGCCAAGCACTCTCTAAAGGCTTGATGTACATACAGTCATCTATTCTTCATAAAAGTCCTACAAGGTGGGTAATATTATTTCAGCAATAAAGAACTGAGGCACAGAGAACTTTGGCAAAAGTCATTAGCCTTATAAGTGGTAAAACAGGGTTGAATTCAGAGAGCCAGGGGTCAGGATTTCTGCCCTTACCCACTACACTATAGAGGACTTCATGTCCATTGCTATCATTCCATTAACCCTATCACATTATAATTACATCTGTTAATTCTCTTCTGTCTGTTTCTTGAGGACAAAGGCCTATTTTACTGATCCTTGCGCAAATAAGTGCCTATCATAGTTATTTTGCAATACTGCAATGTAAAAGTTTCCTAAATTGAATTAAATTTTAAAGAAATGTTGATTATCTTTTGTGCAGTTTCTTACACATACACTCAATTTTTTGAAGGATTAAAGGTAAGCAGTGTAAGGAAGAAGGAATGAGGGAGAAAGGAAGACCAATTCTATGTACTGGGAAAATATAGTTTAAAATCTAACCTCTCACAAAGGTAGTAGAGAAAGAAAACACCTCTATTATTAAACAAGCAGTAAACCAGAACATGATGCTCATCTGCTAAGGAATCTGCTAAGAGATTGTAAAGACAGAAATCTCACCCTTTTATATAGCCAAGCAGCTATATTCTGTGACATACATGTTTTTGAGATGAGCAACTAGTTCTCAAGTAAGAAAACTTGACAACACCATTTGTCCCATGTGTTATACCCTAATCTTACTTGGTAATTGTGTTATGTTAGCTAATTGGCTTTATTCAGTGGAAACAAACATCTCATACCTTTAATTATAGGAAGTAGTTTTGCAACTTGGAGCAAAGTGCTGTCCACCAAAGTCAGGTTCTTACGCTCCTATTTTAGAAATGGGAAGATAGGGGTGCTATCTTCCTTAATGTTTGCATTTCACAGAGAGAGCTCCCAGGATCTCAAGAAAGACATTCCAAGGTCATAAAGCTGACAAAATGCCAATTTAGTCTTCAGAAGCATTTATGTACATTTCAAGAGTAAAAAGTATCTACAATAGCTCTAAAATAAATGCTGAGTGAAAAAGGAGCAGAGGGAAATCTCTTCCTTTATTTTCAACAGAGAGAATTAAGGCTCTCACTTTTAATTTGTATTTGTCCTTACAAGTGGAGTGACTAAAAACCAGGTCAGACGGAGTGCAGTATATTGGGAAGAATACTGAAATGTACTACAACCAGATTGGTTACTTGCAAGCCTTTTCCTAAGAAGAATCACTTAATTTCTGTGGGGCTCTGCTTTTCATTTGTAAAGTGAGTGAGTTGTACTAAATATTACCTAAGGTCACGCTTGAATTTATTGCTCTATTTCAAAATAATGAAAAAAATTGAGGGTTCAGTGAGGATGACAGGTGTTTTTTTTTTTTTTTT
>NC_138375.1:82306398-82409147 GCF_054177405.1 Leptonychotes weddellii | reverse complement strand
CTTCCCTCTCGTGCTCTCTGTCTCTCATTCTCTCTCTCAAATAAATAAATAAAATCTTTAAAAAAAAAAAAAAAAGAAGAAAATTCTGGTAGCCAAGCTACGTGAAAACCTTTAACATTTCTGCTAAGCAAATGTTTACAGGAAAAAAAGAACACTACTGTTTACAAGAGAAATATCTCAGAAAACACACACACACACACACAATGGTTTAATGGCCTGTGCTCCCAATGTTTGAGAGGATTTTCTTCTAACCCTAATTCCCAAATGGGGAAAAAGGATCCTAAAGAAGTGACATACATCAAACTATGTAAACAGGAAATCTATACATTCCCTGGAAGCAAGTACATTATCATGCACTGTTTGTGTGAGGTTCTGTGACCATATCTGTGCTACAGACTCCATAAGGCAACTTCAGGGCAACGGAGGCTACTACATCCATTTAGAATACTTTGAACACCTCAGAAAAATATTTTAAATATTTGGTCCCACTGATTTCCTCAGAGAAGTAAATGAGAAGTGATAGCAATGAGTGAAAAATAGAAATGTTTTTGCAGTTATTTTGAACTCTTTCCAAAGAAAATGGCCACAGTGTGTTCATTGTGTTTTTAATGGATTATGATGAAAAATTTAGCTTTGCTTCCCATTTAGCACATCCAAGCTTTTCTGCTTTTGCATGAGCCATACTGAATAAAGTTGTATCATGTCATATTTTTCTATATGGCATGCTCTTATTACATGGTTGCTATTTTTATCTGCCTTTCTTAACTCTCTGACCTCAATTTTTGCTTCTCTTCCCTCATTCTCCTTTAACTATATGGGTTTCCAGGGGCCTACAGAGTTTTAGGGATACTATTCTACCAGATAACTGTCTACATGGATAATACCTCCAATATTCCGATGTCTTTGTCAACTATCATATCCTTAATAAGGCTTAGGGACCAATTTATTGTAATTGTGAACCCCTCTTCCATCACAAGGTAAGAATCATTATTTCATTTTATTGTAGTAAAAATATATTTACATATGTAACATAAAATATATAGATACTATATATAAAATAATGTTATATATTATAATGTATATATATTAAACATAAAATTTGCCATTTTAACCAATTTTAAGTGTGCAATTCAGTGGCATTAATTACATTCACAATATTGTACAACTATTACTACTTATTTCCAAAATTTTTTCATTAGCCCAAATATAAACTCTGTAACCATTAAGCAATAACTCCCCATTCCGCTCCCCCCTCAACAGACTCAACTTCTAATCTACTTTCTGGGTCAATCAATTTACCAGATATTCTAGATATTCACATAAATGGAATTACATAGTATTTGTCCTTTAGTGTCTGGCTTACTTCACTTACCATATTTTCAAGGTTCATTTATGTTTAGCATGTAGCAGAACTTCATCTCTCTTTTTTTAAGATTTTATTTATTTATTTGTCAGAGAGTGAGAGAGAGAGAGAGCACAAGCAGGGGAGGGGGCAGAGGTAGAAGCAGGCTCCTCACTGAGCAAGGAGCCTGATGTGGTACTCAATCCCAGGACCCTGGGATCATGACCTGAGCTGAAGGCAGACGCTTAACCGACTGAGCCACCCAGGCATCCCAGAATTTCATCTCTTTTTATGACAGAATAATAGTCCATTATATGAATTTCTGTTTACCTTTTAATGTGACGGACACTTGACTTATTTACATCTTATGGCTATTGTGAATAATCCTGCAGTAAACATTGGTATGCAAGTATCTAAGTCACTGTTTTCCATTATTTTGGATACAGACCTAGAAATGGAACTGTTGAGCTATATAGTAATTCTATGTTTAGTGGAACTGCCCACTGTTTTCCACAGTGGCTGCACCATTTTATATTCTCATGAACAATTTACAAGGGTTCCAAATTTTTTACATCCTTTCCAATACTTATTTTCTTTCTTTTTAAAAAAATCATTGTCATTTTAGTGGGTATGAAGTGGTATCTAATTGTGGTTAGCATTCCTTAATGACTAATGATATTGAACATCCTTCCATTTGCTTATTAGACATCTGTATGTCTTCTTTGGATTGAAATCTATTCAATTTTTTTTCTCATTTTATAAACTATGTCTTTTTGTTGTTGATTGGTAGGTCTTTTACAGATTCTAGATAGTAAACCCTTACCAGATATATGGTTTGCAAAGGTACTTTCTCCTGATCTGTGGGTTTCTTTCACTTTTTTGATGTCTTTGATGCTCTATTAGTATCTCTCAGAGAACAGAAGCAATAGGATATACATATTATATTAACTTATGCAAAAATGATTGTTGTAATTTTGGTACGGATTGTTTTGAATCTGTAGATCTTAACCATCATCTCATCCCTTAACCATCATCTCTCTCTATATATATATATGTCTATATCTGTTATCTATATCTATATATACATATAGAGAGAGTACAGTGGGTGGGTGAGAGTGGGTACTCTGTATAAAATGAATATCTTTGCTGAATGTTTAATATAAAAATATATACATATATACACACAAATATATACGAGAGACAGGGAGAGAGAGAGAGAGAGATTTGGATCATGGAATTGTGGAGGCTCATAAGTGGAAAGCTGAAGACTCAGAGAAGAGTTGCAGTTCCAGCCGAAAAGCAGTCTGCTAGCAGAATTCTTTCTTCCTCTGGAGAGTTTGGTCTTTTTTTCCAAAAAGCCTTCAAATGACTTGATGAGGCCCATCTACATCATGGAGGGATTAGTAATCTCCTCTACTCAAAGCCTACTGATTTAAATATTAATGTCATCTAAAAATACCTTCAAAGAAACATTTAGAAACAATGTTTGAACAATGTTCATCTACTGTGCCATAGCCAGGTTGACATGGGAAATTAACCGCCACAGGCGGTTTTAGGATTGTTTATTGTTGCTGTTTATTGTTTGTTTATTGTTGCTGTTTGTTTATTGTTGCTGTCGTTGTTATTGTTTATTTATCTGTTTATTGTTGCTGTTTGTTGTTGTTGTTTAGGTTAAGTCTAATGTATCAACTTTTTTTTTTCTTTTGTCACTAGTGTTTTTAGTGTCATATTCAGGTGAAGGGGGGGTAGGAGATACAGGCTTCCAGTTATGGAATGAATAAGTCACAAGAATGAAAGGGACACCTAGGGAATATGGTCAACGGTATTGTAATAGCATTATATGATAACAGATGGTAGCTACACTTGTGAGCATAGCATAATATATATACTTGTCAAATCACTATGTTTCACACCTAAAACTCAATGTAACATTGTGAGTCAACTATACTTCAAATATATATTGAAAAATAAATAAAAATCTGATGCCCAATCCAAGGTGATATTTACCCTTATGTTTTTTCCTAAAAGTTTTATGATTTTAGCTCTTATATTTAGGTTACTGGTCATTTTGAGTTAATTTTTGAATATGGTATGAGGTGAGAGATCCAATTTCATTCTTTTGTATGTGAAAATCCAGTTTTCCCAGCTCCATCTGTTCCTTGGTTGAAGAGACTAAGCTTTTCCTACTAATGGACTTGAAATCCTTGTTAAAAATCAATCAGCCATAAATAACAAGTTTATTTCTGAAGAGAGAGAGAGATGGGGATCTGGAGGAGAAACAGGGAGAAATGGGGGTTAAAGATTAAGAAATTAAAATTGTAGATCTCATGTTAAGTGTTCTTAACAATAGAAAAATATGGTTATGTAGATTTGTCCTTATACACAATAAAAATTTTTACCCCCCAAAAAATAAAAATAAAATTGATATTTACATTCAAACTGTAAAAATGAAGAAAAGATAGAAATAGGTTTAAAACAATTACCAAGGCCTTGACTTTCTATTGCAGATTAATTGAAATGGGCTGAGGATGGTTTATTACCAAAATACTGAGGGTTATACAAATTTTGGAATCTTTATGTCTCCGTTGCTAAAATACTAATGTAGTTACTAGGGAGAAACTCAATACCATCCGGGAATAAGCCAGAATCATTAAATGATAATAGATATTAAAAAATTAATGGATAGATACTAGAAATAAGAAAACAGAAGCCTGATGATCTCCAAACTAAAGTTTTTGAATAATGGAATGTCTAAAGACAGAGAAGTATTGTTTGTGTGTGTGAGGAAATGATGTATATGTTTAGTTCTTTCTATTTCTCCTCAATATTTAATAAATTTTAAAGTCTCTGTAATAAGCTTTTCTTTTTTGAAAGATTGAACCCTGTCCTGCTCATTTTTCCTCTGTACCTAACACAATTTCCTGTCTCTAATAAGTACTTTTTATTTATTGGTTGGGTTAATACATCAAATATCTTCTGTTTCTCCTCCAGCTACTCTCTGTTCTTCTCCACCATCTTCCCAGCCTAGAAGACTGATCAGATTTATATCATTTAATACATTTATATTCTTTGTCCTCTGAATTCCCATTGAGTTTGACTAACAGGGAGCCTTGTCAGGAGATTAGAAGGTGAGGTCAGCATATTTATTCCACTGCCTCTTTGCTAGGCATCAACCTCACCTCAACCCCTTGATGCTAGGCATCATCCCTCACCTGAAGGTTATAGTCATCTTACACGGAAAAAACAAAAGCAAGAAACCCAGAACTTAGACAGTTCTCCTTCAGGGTTCAATGACTATCCTTGGGTCTTGGTACTATCTTTTTTGGTTTGGTACAACCTGCCACCCATTTTTACATAGGTTCTTTATAACTCTTGTAATATTCTAATTTGCATGTGTATCCCACTTATATTGGGACTCTAATAGATAATCTCATGGCCATTTATAAGGCTCAATGGTTTATTAAAGTAAATATCCTATAAACAAGCAGCATTTAAATACTAGCTTAATGCAGTTTATCTTGTTAACTTCTACAGTTGAATTTCTATTCCTTCCTGTTAATCTATGTGATACACAGAACAAAAAGATGATAGAGAGCATAGTGTTTCTTTTTGCTTTAGACCCGTAAGAAAGGAATGAGCAAAGGGAAAAAAGGAGGGAGGCAAACCAAGAAACAGATTCTTAACTATACAGAACAAATTGACGGTTACCCAGAGGGGAGGAGAGTGGGGGAGATGGGTAAAAGAGGTGATGGGGATTAAGGCATGCACTTGTGATTAGCATGAGGTGTTGTACGGAAGTGTTGAATCACTAAATTGTACACCTGAAACTTATATTACACTGCATGTTAACTAACTGGAATTTAGATAAAAACTTAAAAAAAACAAACTTTTTAAGTTACCAAAATATAAAATACAATAAACATAAAATGTTACTTTTTCCTCTTCATAATCAATAAACCTTTTGAAGCAGACAGGTTTAAAAAGAAGAAACTTCTTCACAGGTCACTGCATTCCAGGAAACTACTTTTTGAAAATGTTCTCTTAAATACTCTTCAAATGATCTTGGACTACAATCTATAATACTGTTTTTTTTTTTTTTAAGATTTTATTTATTTATTTGAGAGAGAGAGAATGAGAGAGAGCGAGTACATGAGAGGGGGGAGGGTCAGAGGGAGAAGCAGACTCCCCGCTGACAGCAGGGAGCCCGATGCGGGACTCGATCCCGGGACTCCAGGATCACGACCTGAGCCGAAGGCAGTCGCTTAACCAACTGAGCCACCCAGGCGCCCCTATAATACTGTTTTTATAGTTTAACAGTCCTAGGTCTGGTATGTTAAAATGTAGCTGTATACCCTATGGTATGGTAAGTATAAATTATGGAGCTGCTCCCTTATGTAGCACAGTAGGGCAATAGGTACTTGGATTAGGTAATAGCAATATTTTTCTTTAAAGTAAAACTATTAGTGAGATAATGGTTATTCTTCTTTGCTTCCTTCTTAATCTCCTATTTTCCTTTTTTGAGATTGATATTAAGAAACTGACGTCCACACATAATTTCTATTATACACTTGTGGTTTTTTGTTTGTCTGTTTTTTGTTTTTTGCCATTCTCCACAACTATCAAATAGTAGCTGAATCAAGCAGAGGTAAACTCTGATCTTTCCAGAATTAGTGAAAGGAAGCAGTGGATGCAGTGTTCAATGGTAGCTTTGATCAAGAGTATGATAGTCAGTGGTTGATATTTCACCTTAACAAGATTCTTTCAACCATTCTTCCTAACTCTCCCAGTGAAGAGTTAAATAATATTTAAGATTTCCTTATAATCCGGTTTGCCAGACATAGTCCTGGTTTAAGTGTGTTGATATAATGAAATTATAGATGGTAACACTTTTACTCTCAAAAAGAGTTCTGATTTGTACAATCAGTTATATGATCATCCTAATTACACAATCATATCTCTTGCATTATATGCCAAACTAAAGGTAGGATTGCCATATTTAGCAAATGGTATATCCTATGCATATCTGGCACATCCTTATCCTTAATTCATAGTCTATCTAAAATTGAATGTTAACTGGGTATACTGTATTTCTGTATTTTATTTGGCAATTCTACATCAGGAAACTGAAACATTAAGGTTAACGGCAGCTCCCAACACTTCCCCTACAGCCCAGTGAGTAAGATCCCAAAGTCAAAATAAAAAAAAAATCAAAATATCTTAATATTTAAGTTTTAAAATTATTAAAGTAGTACATGTATGTGGTAAAAATAGAAATATTTTGACACGGAATGTTAATTTTTTTCTCCCCAGATATTCAGTTTTCCCCAGAGGCAGACATAATTAGCAACTACTTCTTTGCCTTTTGAATGTTTTTTAATATATACTTTAATTTTGCATATACATATAGATGTATGTATTTCAAATGTTGTAACATAGGTATGCAGAGGGATAGGTGTGCAGAGGGATAGGTGTGCAGAGGAATAGTTGTGATACTTGTGTATGAGTTTATTTCACTTTCATCTATCAGCTATCAATTTATCTATTTCTTTATCTAAACTGTATTTTATACAAATGTTATGATCCCTTATATACTCTTCTATATCTACATTTTAGCAACTGACACTGCATGCATTGATCTACCCCATTCTTTTTCAGAGATTTGGCATACTTTATTTATCCAGTTCCTTCTTAGCTTGTTTCTAGGATTTTATTATCATAAACTTCCCTTCAGTCAACATTTATATACATTGCTGTGTTCATCCAAGAGTTTATCACTAGGATTCTTTCCTGTCAATGGATTACTAAGTCAAAGACTAGGTGTACTTTCAATTTAAAGAAATGTTGAATAACTATTAAAGTGATCATGCTAATTTACAACCAAAAGTGCATGAGTGTCTGTTTCTCTTCATTCCTCTCCACACTACATATTATATAACTTTTGGCCTTTATCAAGTTTTGAGGTCAACATATTTTAATTTGTCTAGGAGAGGGCTTACACATGTTTGAATACTTTTAAGAAGATAACTTACCCTTCCCTGTGAGAACTGCCTTTTCATGTCCCTTTTTCTTTTTCTATCATGATTGACTATTCACAGTATTCTTTTTATATGTTAATAAAATACTCATTATAACTATGGTTTCCCAATATGACTATGATCATAGCAGTTTTTTAATGATAAAGTCTAATTTATCTACAATCCAATTCTTTCCTTTTTAAGTTTTATGTTACTTAATAAATCTTAACACATAATAAAATTATTTAAACATTCTCATTTTTCTGGTAAATTTATACTTTCATTAATATTTTGACTCATTTCTATTTCTATTTTTTATACAAAATTTTCCTTAAGAAAGTATTCCCTCAGACTTTGTCTCCCAATTTTTTGTTTCTGAAATAAAAATAAGGACAAGATGAATTGTTTATATTACTCATACAGAAGTTAATATGAATAATGATTTCTACCTTTTAGCAATTCCACTGAGGTTTAACTTGGTAACTATAATATGATCCCATTTTTAAGTGCACTTACAAATATATACATATATATGTGTATATATACATATATACCTATGTATATATATATATATATATATATATATATATACACACACACTTAGGCACTGCATAGATTTATTTTTCTTTTTTAGACTGTTATTTAACATCAATTAAGTTGTCAATATTCTTATTTTGATGTACTCTATATTTGGTTTTCTTATCTGCTCAATCTGAAATGGATTTCAAACATTATTTAACATGACCTACTGCTATTGGTTTACTGATTATTATTATTTTTAGGCTACTTCCTTATTATATAAATTGATCCTATTATTTCATATATTGGGATTTATGTCAGAATTTTAAGGTTCTCAACATTTGTGGAATGATTTTGAATCATTCCACATTATATTTGTATAAACCTCCTGTTTACATGTATATGTATAGTGTGTTTTCTCTATACTTTTCCTTTTGAGTATAATTTATTTTAGACATTCTTTTTTTTTCTGTTAAAAATGATAGGAATTTTTGTCAAGAATCAGTAACATTTTCTTTTAATAGGTGAGTGTGCCCATTTTATAATTTATATTTTAATATTTTTGATCATTCTTTCTTTAGATGGATTTTGTTTTCATGACATGGCTTGATTAATTTTATATGTCACTTTGACTAAGCCACAGTACCCAGATATTTGGTCAAACATTCTTGTAAATATGAAGGTAGTTTTAGATGAGATGGGTATTTTTAGATGAGATTAACATTTAAATCAGTAAGTTCACAGAAAGCATATTAACCCTCCATAATGTACATGGGCATCATCAATCAGTTGAAGGTCTTTGTAGAAGAAGACTGACTTCTCCCAAACAAGGGTGATTTCTGCCAGCATATGGCTTTTGGAGTTACTGTAACATTGGCCCTTCTGTGAGTCTTTTACCTGCCAGCCTACCTTGCAGACTTCAGACTTGCCAGACTCTAGAATCCTGTGAGCTAATTCCTTAAAATAAAACTATCCATCTATCCATCCATCCATCCATCCATCCATCCATCCATCCACACACAACACATACACGCGTGTGCTTACACACACCTTATTAGTTCCGTTTTTCTGGAGAACCTTGACTAAAGATTACATTTATGATATATGTGATTTTTCCTTCTAAAATATAGAAGTTTAAGGATTTATTTTACTCATTTTAGTTTTTTTTAAAAAAAACTTTATGAACAGTAACTATGGCATGACTCTTAGGAGTTTCGCCAAAAATGATAAAGAAATCAGTAAGCTGATACTATTGCACATTCTTGCCATCCATACCCCTCTCAATTTTGTTGGTTATACTATATTTATATTTCTATATGCATTATAAAGTTTACCAATACAGTATACAAGTATTTGCATATGTGCTCCATAGAGTCACTTATATTTACATGAACTCATACTTATGCAATATTTCTCATGTGGGGACATATTATTGCAGCTGCAGGGTATTAGTAAGCTGCAGTTTTCCTCCCAAATATGTACAATAACAATATCTTTATTGTACACACAACATGCCTGCATATTTCCCTGTTGGCCCTTCCTTCCCATGCTACTATGTAGTAGCAACACAGCAGACCCAACATTGCTGTTTCAAGTAAATAGCTTTGATTTTACCACTTCTCCTTTGTAAACTTATTATTTTCAAAATTCATAGCATCTGAGAGGCATGCCTCTTCTCTCAGCATCTTTTCTTGTCCTAGTCCACTTTTCTGTGCACTTTGAAGGCATTCTCCATATATTGAAGTTGGAATTACAGGTGTTCCCTATATTCCTACTTTCACTGAAGATGGAGTTTTATATTTCTCTATTTCCTTAGGGAAAGAGGTGGGGAAAGACCTAGTCCAATATCTTTAAATAAGGAAAAGGAACCTTAAAACATCATTTGGCTTTTAATATTTGAAATGTTTAACGGAAGGAAAATATTATGGAACTTAAATTTCAACCATAATTGTTCTATAATCATTGTTTAATACTGGATGAGTTATATCATCTACCCCTGAGAATATCAACATGAATGATGATTGTGACGGTGACAATCATGCTAAAAGAATCTCCTACATCAATATCTCAAAAAACCCTTACAAATTAAAGTATAAAAGTTTGAGAAATTTGAATAAAATATGATTTAAGACTTGCATTTACTATTATCAATTTTACTATACTAAATGGATGTTTAAGCATCTTTACCCAGTATGTTTCCAAATGACACAATACCATTTATGAAGTTTTGAAATTTATAAGATTGCCAAACAATTAAAATGAAGATTGTTTCCTTTACTTTTCCAAATTCACTATGAAACCAACCTGCAGCTTCAATAGTTTTTCCTATTGCTAAAATGGCTATTATATACTTCTTCTTGTTTAGATATGTGTATCATCATTCAGTGTCAACATCTATTACAAAAATTTAGGTTAAGAATTGTTTTCTGCTTTTATCTTTGGGGTAAATACCCAGTAGTGCAATTGCTGGGTCGTAGATACTATTTAATTTTGTCTTAATGGAGAATATTGGTCATTATTTTTTGAATATTTAGCTTGGAAAGACATAAGTAGTCATACTGTGAAAGTAATGATAGAAATCATTACTATACATAATACATGACACCAGCATAAGGTATATAATAAGGAAATTTGGCTAAAAAACAGGGGAATTGAAACCTGTAGATAATATATATATTATATATAATATAATATATTTAATTGGTGAGACTGTGACAATTATTTGCCTTTATGAGCAGTGATTTCCTCTAATTTAATAATTAACCATCATATTCAGAATCTTTTTGAGGCAGAGAGCTCTTTATATTATTTACACATATGTCACATCAAAAATATTTACCTGAATTAATTGTCTGAGTTCTAATTTCAGGGTTTTCAGGAAATTTTTTTCTTTTTTCAAAATTCAAGAGTATGTCTTATTAATTCAGTATTAATTGGATATATTAGTAGACTGAATTAATAGATATTATAGGAGTTGCTCTGTCAGTATATGACAGAGTAAACTAATAAACTGATCATAAAAGTGATATGTATATTTTATTTTCTATCAAGTTTTACTTAAATTCTAGTTCATTAGTGAATAGTGTAACAGTTTCAGGGGCAGAGTTTAGTGATT
The DNA here is from genome assembly GCF_054177405.1 of Leptonychotes weddellii. Classification (NCBI taxonomy): domain Eukaryota; kingdom Metazoa; phylum Chordata; class Mammalia; order Carnivora; family Phocidae; genus Leptonychotes; species Leptonychotes weddellii. Next base: position 82,398,157 of record NC_138375.1, on the reverse strand, counting down.
CATCACTTACATTTAACACCCAGTGCTTATCACAAGTGCCCTCCCTAATACACATCACCTATTTAACCCACCACCCACCAACCTCCTCTGCAGGTAACCCTCAGTTTGTTCTTTATACTCTGTTTTCTGCTTTACTTCTCTCTTTTCTCCCCATTATCATCTGTTTTGTTTCCTAAATTCCGTATGAGTGAAATCATATGTATCTGTCTTTCTCTGACTTATTTCACTTAGCATAATACTCTCAAGCTCCATCAACATCATTGCAAATGGCAAGATTTCATTTTTTTATGGCTGAGTAATATTCCATTTTTTACACACACACACACACACACACACACACACCCTACCTCTTCTTTATCCATTCATCAGTGGATGCACACTTGGACAGTTTCCATAATTTGGCTATTGTTGATAATGTTGCTATAAACATCAGGATGAATGTATCCCTTTGAATCAGTATTTTTGTATCCTTTGCATGGATGGTAGGGTAGTTCTATTTTTAACGTTTTGAAGAATCTCCATACTGTTTTCCAGAGTGGCTGCACCAGTTAGCATTCCTACCAACAGTTCAAGAGGGTTCCCCTTTTTTTCGCATCCTCACCAACACCTGTTGTCCAGAATTTTGATGCCTCCAGATTTGTTTTTCTTTTTTAAGATTGCTTTGGCTACTCAGGGTCTTCATGGGAGCATACAAATTTTAAGATTGTTTTATCTAGCTCTGTGAAAGTGCTGCTGGTATTCTGATAGGGATTGTATTAATTGTGTAGATGGCTTTGGGTGCTATAGACATTTTAACAGTATTTGTTCTTCCAATCCATGAGCATGGAATATTTTTCCATTTCTTTGTGTCACCTTCAATTTCTTTCATCAGTGTTTTATGGTTTTTAGAACACAGATCTTTTTACCGCTTTGGTTAGGTTATTCCTAGGCATCTTCTTGTTTTTGTACAATTCTAAATGAGAGTCATTCCGTGATTTCTCTTTCTGCTGCCTCATTATTGGTATAGAGAAATGCAACAGATTTCTGTATGTTGATTTTTTATCCTGCAACTTTACTGAATTCGGAGTCTTTCAGGCTTTCTATATAGAGTATCATGTCATCTGCAAATAGCTAAAGTTTTACGTCTTCCTTGCTGATTTGGATGCCTTGTATTTCTTTTTGTTGTGTGTTGCTGTGACTAGGATTTCCAGTACTATATTAAATAACAGTGGTAAAAGTGGACATCCTTGTCTCGTTCCTGACTGTAGAAAAAAAGCTCTCAGGTTTTTCCCCTTGAGGAGGATTTTAGCTGTGAGTTTTTTGTATAGGGCCTTTATAATGTTGAGGTATGTTTCTGCTATCCCTACTTAGTTGAGGGATTTTTGCTTTTTCTGCATCTATTAAGAGAATAATATGATTCTTATCCATTATTTTATTAATGTGGTGTATCACATTGATTGATTTGCAAATACTGAATCACCCCTGCAGCTCAGGAATACATCCCACTTGACTGTGGTGAATGATTCTTTTAATGTACTCTTGGATTCAATTTGCTGGTATTTTACTGAGAATTTTTGCATCCATGTTCATGAGGGATATTGGCCTGTAGTTCTCTTTTTTTAGTGGAGCTTTGTATGGTTTTGGAATCAGGGTAATGATGGTCTCATTGAATGAGTTTGGGAATTTTCCTTGCATTTCTATTTTTTGGAATGTTTTTAGAAGAATAGGTATTAACTCTTCTTTAAATGTTTGGTAGAATTCACCTGTGAAGCCATCTGGCCTTGGACTTTTGTTTGTTGGGAGATTTTTGATTACTGATTCAGTTTCTTTGCTGTTTATCTGCCTGTTTAAGTTTTGTATTATTTCCTATTTCAGTTTTGGTACAAATAATTTCTTTCAGATTGTCCAATTTGTTGGGATATAATTTTTCATAGTATTTTCTCATAACTGTATTTCTGTGGTGTTGATTGTTATGTATCCTCTCTCATTTGTGACTTTATTAATTTGGGTCCTTTCTCTTTTCTTTTTGACAAGTCTGGGTGTGGGTTTATCAATTTTATTATTTTTTTCCAAGAACTAGCTCCTGATTGATCTATTCTACTGTTTTTTTTGTTTCTATATCATTTATTTATGCTCTAACTTTTCTTTGTGTCCTTATTTTAAGATTTATTTATTTATTTTAGAGGAAAAGAGAGCACCTAAGCAGGGTGAGGAGCAGTGGAAAAGGGAGAGGTAGACAGTGAATCTCAAGAAGACTCCCCACTAAGCATGGAGCCAGAAAGGGAGCTTGATCTCATGACCCTGCACTGAAATCATGACCTGAGCTGAAATCAAGAGTCGGACGCTTAACCAACTGAGTTACCCAGGTACCCTGCTCTAATCTTTATTATTACCCTACTTCTGCTGGCTTTAGACTTTTTTTCCCCCCCTAGCTCATTTAGGTGTAAGGTTAGGTCATTTATTTGAGATTTTTCTTGTTTTCTGAGATAGGCCTATATTGCTATATACTTCCCTCTTAGGACCGCTTTTGTTGCATCCCAAAGATTTTGGACCATTGTGTTTTCATTTTCAGTTGTTTCCATGTATTTTTTCTCCTTTAATTTCCTGGTTGGCCCATTCATTCTTTAGGAGCATGTTCTTTAACCTCCGTGTATTTATGGTCTCTCCATATCTCTTCCTGTACTTGACTTCAAGTTTCATAACACTGTGGTCAGAAAAGATGCATGGAATGATCATAATTTTTTATACATGTTGAGGCCTGATTTGTGATTAGTATGTGATCTATTCTTGAGAATGTCCCATGTACACTTGAAAAGAATGTGTATTTTGCTGCTTTAGGATGAAATGTTATGAATATACCTGTTAAGTCCATCTGGCCCAGTATGTTGTTCAAAGTCATTTTTCCTTGTTGATTTTCTGTTTCAATGATCATTGATATAAGTGGGGTGCTAAAATCCCCTACTATTTTTATATTATTATCAGTGAGTTCCTTTATGTTTGTTATTGTTTTATATATTTAGGTGTTCCCAAGTTGGGGGCATAAATATTTACAATTGTTAGATCTTCTTGTTGGATAGTCCCCTTTATTATGATATAGTGCCCTTCTTAATCTCTTGTTAGAGTCTGGTTTAAAATCTACTTTGTCTGATAGAAATATTGCTATTCTGGCTTTCTTTTGACATCTGTTTGTATGATAAATGTTTCTCCATCCCCTCACTTTCAATCTTCAGGTGCCTTTAAGTCTAAAATGAGTCTCTTTAGGTCTTGTGTTTTTATCCATTCTGCCACCCTGTGTCTTTTGATTGGAGCATTTGATCCATTTATATTCAGGGTAATTATCAATAGATATATATTTAGTGCCATTATATTACTTGTTTTGTCATTGTTTCTGGAGATTTTCTGTTCTTTAGTCTTTTTTGTTGTTGTTCCTTTCTAGTCTTTGTCACTTTTGATCTTTCCCTTCCATTCAAAGAGTCCCCTTTAATATTTCTTGCAGGGCTGGTTTAGTGGTCAGGAACTCTTTAGTTTTTGTTTTTGTTTATCTGGGAAACTCTTTATCTCTCCTTCTATCCTGAATGATAGCCTTGCTGGATAGAGTATTCTTGGCTACAGATTTTTCCCATTCAGCACTCTGAATATATCATGCCCCTCCTTTCTGGCTTGCCAAGTTTCTGTTGAAAAATCTGCAAGCCTTATGGGTTTTCCCTTGTAAGTAACTGTCTTCTTTGATCCTGGTGCTTTTAACATTTTTATCATTATATTTTGCAAATTTAATTACAATATGTCTTTGTGTTGGCCTGCTTTTATTGATTTTGATAGGAGTTCTCTGTGCCTCCTCTATCTGGATTTCTATTTTCTTCCCCAGATTAGGGAAGTTTTCAGCTATCATCTCCTCAAATAAAGCTTCTGGACCCTTCTTTCTCTTTTTCTTCTGTGACTCTTATGATACGAATGTTATGTTTGGTGGAGTCACTGAGTTCATGAAGTCTACTCTCATGATCCATCATCCTTTTCTCCCTCTTTTGCTGGCTTCATTATTTTCCAAAATTCTGTTTTCTATATCACTTTTTTGTTCCTCTACTTCTTCTACCCTTGTGGTCATTACATCCACTCAGTTTTGAATCTCAGTTATGGTATTTTTCTATTCTGCATCATTTTTTCTAGCTCTTTTATCTCTGAGGTAAGGGTCTCCCTGATGTCTTCCATGCATTTCTCAAGTGCAGCAAGTATCCTTATGACTGTTGCTTTAAATTCTGCATCAGGCATATAACCTCTATCTGTGTCAATTATATCTCCGGCTGTGACCTTTTCTTGTTCTTTCTTTTGGGATGAATTCCTCCATCTTGGCATCTTGTCTAGGTCTCTGTCTTCTTGTGTGTGTTAGAAAATCCTCTTATGCTTCCTGCTCCTGATTGTAATGGCTTTATGAAGAAGAGGTCATAGAGTGTCTGGGGCCTGGCACTTCAGGGAGTGAGTATCTCTGGTGTGTGCTGTATGCACTCTGCTTCTGTGTTTTGGCAGCTCTATTCCTCAGGCAGTTGTCTGTAGAGGTTCTCCTTGCCTGCATTGGGTAAGAGTGTGGTGAGTTTTAACCAGATGTGCTCTGGTCTGCTTGTTAAATGAGACCTTATGCTATTTCCACTAGAGCTGAAGCTTTGCAGAACTCTATGGTCAATAGATATGGTGTGTGCAGGGTTTGTGGTGTTCTTTTGGGGTACTGCAAAAAACCACTGCATTGGTCCTTGGGCACACTTGCCTGAAAAAAGCAGTACCAGATGAGAGCAGGGGGGTGGGATTTGGTGTAAGCAGATTAGGGAGCCAGTGTTGGCACTGTGCTGTTTACTGAAGTTGGTTTATGCTGAGTAGCAGGGGAGGGAAAGCGTGCCAGCCAGCTTTTTTGTCCCTGAAGAGGGAAGTCTGTGCTTGCTGCTCTCAGGGAAGCCCTCTCAGAAAAGTGAATAATTTCCTGTCCTGCATCCTAGGCATTTTAAATCTTGCTGTCTTCACACTCTCTGTCTCTGGGTTGCTTGCCTGCCTGGAGCAGTGCAGTGCACTTGAGGCTCTATGCCAGCCAAGCCTGCTGACTTTTACAACTCCAAACTTTAGGGACCTGGTGTGGCGGGTACCTGCACTGGTCTTCTGGGAAGAGTCTCATTGTTCTGGGACTGATGCAGGTTTGATGGAGAAGGGCAGTTCGGTTGCACCAGAGCATAGGGGTGTGGGATTTGGAGCAAAGCAAGCTAAACAGCCAGTGTGTCCAAGTTAGCTGTCCTCATCAGGTGTCTCTGCACCTATGCTGAGTGGTGGGGGAGGGAAATGGTACCCCCTGGCTCTTTTGTCCCAGAGAGGCAATGCCAGCTCTCATGGATGTGTTCCAAGAAGAGGGAGAAGTCTCTCACTGTGCAACTTACAGATCCTCAAGTTGCTCCATTTGCCTCCAGGTTACCTGCCTGTCTTCTCTCCAGGAGTAGGGCAGTGCCCTGAGGGCTCTATCCCAGACACACTCCAAACCTCTAAACCTGCAGACTTTGAGCCCTGCTGGTCCAAAAACTCTTGAAAATCAGACCCTCCCATTTTCCCAGCCAATGGCTTTGATGAGGAGTTTTCCTTGTGCAATCCCCTGTGCACTCTTCTCTCTCTCTTGCTTTTCTCTGCAACCAGGGCTCCCTCCCCTCCACGGCATCCATATTCCATTTCTCTCCCGAACCAAGTCTCTACACCTCCAATCTTCCTCGATGTGGCCTCTTCTCTCTCTCTAGTTGTGTAGTTTGTTTTGTCAGTTCTCAGGTTGATTTCTTGGGTATTCAGAATGATTTTACAGTTATCTAACTGTGTTTGAGGGAAGAGTTAAGCCTAGGGTACTCTTACTATGCTGCCATCTTAACTCCTCCATGGATATATACTTTTAATTTCATATTAAATTAAACAATAAAGTACATAATTTATTGTTTTTTTAATCTATTTATTTTTTAGAGACACAGAGAGAGAGTGATGGGGTAGGGGCCAAGGGTGAGAGAATCTTAAACAGACTGTGCTGAGCAGAGACTGTCGTGGGGCTCGAGCTCATGACCCCGAGATCACGACCTGAGCTGAAACCAAGAGTTGGAGGTTTAACTGACTGCACCACCCAGGGCCCTAATTTATTGTTTTTCTTATCAGAAAGTGGGGGTTGGAGTAAGTACAGATCTAATTACAACCTTAGAATACCGAATTTTTAAAAATTAATATATTTTAGCTCTTTAAAGGGTAACCAGTTCTTCTAAATGGAAAGGGCAGCCAATAGATTTATGCTATCACCTGTTGGTACTCCAAAAACTTTTACAGTTTTTTATACGGTAATTCAAATTCTGAGTTGTTGAGGCACAATAAGCACTAGGGGAAAAGTGTTGGTGTGGAATTAACACCAATCAGGAAAAATGTAGAGGATTTTTACTCATGTGAAAAAGCATATGTAGAACTTAGACCAGTTCTATCACTACCTGTGGGATAAACTTCAACAGGCACTTAAATATCATTGGGATCTTAAAGAGAAAAATGTGATGTCCCCATTTATGGGATAATAATATTTATAAGGTAGAGATAGTGTTAAGGGGGTCATATCAAGTATCATAAAAGGTAGAAAATTAGTATGATCCTTTGGCAGTTGCTTTGGCATTATCTAGGGCCTTTTTTCATAGGAATTAAATATAGCCAGATGTGTAACAGAAAATGACACAAATTATTTTGCCACCATGATATCTCTGTTGGATTTCCGCTCCTTATCCTTGATTGAAATCCTAGGAATAACCCTGAGTTTTTGTCACTTTCAATTCTTAATGAACAACTTCATTTTCAAGCAAAAAAATAATTTAGTCCTGTCTATGTTAAAACATTGATTTATTATCCAATTAAAAGTCTTTTGCTCTTGAGATCAGACCTGATCTGTGGGAAATCTTTAGGGAGGGAGGAGATTAGAGCATGGTTAACTCCTTCCCTATCCTTTTCCGTCACCTGACATATTTGTTTTTGTCTTTTCTGTTCTTCCAGAATCAAGTCCCACAGAATCTAAAACCATTCTCATTTTATTGAAGAGTCCTAAGATTTATTGGAATGAGTGGGTTTCTTATCTCTCACTTAAATTCCAACTTCTACCAAGTTTTGCTCATGTTGTTTTATTAACTTGACTCTTTTCCCACTAGCACTTTACTTTCTAGACTACGAATACCACTTTTCTTTTAAAATCAAAGCATCACACACTAAGTTCTTATATATAACTGATTCTTAGGGAAAATCTTTCATAGCAATGAATAAGGACTAATGAGTTCATTACCTGAAACTGCTTAGCCTTATTTCAAGGAAAGAAATCCAAAATCAGTTCTCAGAAAAAAATGGATTGTACCTCTGCATGAGAAGCAGGGAAGTTCTAAATAGAATGGACCCCAATTCCAATTCCTGTGAAATTCCCTTTGTGCTTGTGCAAGGCAGACAGAGGAATTTTAAGGATGTTGTCTCTAAAATAAGGAGAACACTTTAATTCTTATAGGCATAGAGATAGCACAGCATTGTGGTTAAGAGACTCAAGAACTAGAGGTCTCTCCTTTTAACCAGCTTATGTGCCTCAGAAATATTACATCACCTCTGTCTGTTCAATTTCCTCAACTGAAAGAGGCAATAATGGTAATATCTATTTGATAATGTTGCTAAGAGATTTAAATCATTTATTTGTGAAGTGCTTCAACTAGTGCCTGGCTCAGAGTAAGCATAATATATGACTTTATTAAATACATGAATAGGGACATTTGGATGATGCCAAGTCACGTAGTCACATAGCTTAAATAAAATGGAAAATTACTATATTAGACAATAGGATATTGAGAATATATGAATATAAAATGTGGGGTCACAAAAGTCTCTCTTCATCCCAAGGCTGGCTACATTCCCTATTTAGTTTCTGATTCAGCAGTACACTTAGGGAAAGAGAAACAAACAACATCTTTTCTGGTACTTATGAATATTTCTCTGTGTACCTTTATTAGTAATTTTGAAAATGTCTTTTCCTATTTCTCTTACTGACAAACTCTGGAAGGATTATAATCTAGTGTGGAAAGGCTCAATAAATGACAGAATATAATAAAGCAAATAAGTAGTTCTAGGAAAAACAAACAAAAAACCAATTAAGACTGAATATTAGACATTTAACACAAATAATTTTGCCACGCTGTGGCAAAAAATTTTCTTGCTAACTGGTTGTTGAAGGCTTCCTCTTTTCTAATGGTTTCTTCCTTTCTCTGCAAAAATGGTGCCCCTTGAACAACAAATGCCTTTTAAGGTATCATATATCAAATTTTGCATAATTAAGTTAATCAACATGTTTTCCTATTCAAAAGACTCTGCCTACCAACACACATCAGCTCAAACTTCATAAGTATAGCAACCTCTTTTTAAATAGTAATGTATTTTTCTATTACATTTACTAGAACTATTAACTTTATCTCATAAACATAGCTATATTGTTTATATTCAAATGTACTGTATCAGAAAGTCTGAGAACTTTGAGCATTCTGTTACTATCATAAACTCGACACATCTATTACCAAACTCAACTTTTATTTTCTGCCTTAAAAACCTCTCTCTTGTGTGTGTCATTTATTTAACTGAGTCATAATTCTACTAGTGACATACATGGGACCTAAATTCATATTTGGGTCCTCCTCTCCGTCTTGCACAAATCTGTCATGATGTCATGCCCATGCTTTAGTGGGTACAGATCTTCCAGTAATTAGTTCTTGTTCCTGTTGACATTGTGCCAATCTTGGCTCTCATCATGGAAGCAAAAAGGATGACTGAAATAGCCACACAATTTTTCTCTCTTCATCTTCTTAACATTTCTTAGACCTATTCTCTATCATTCTTTCATAATGATGTGAAGTATTTCAAAAATCTCAACAGGTTTTAGTGGCTGCTGAGCAAAAAGTGGTTGGCTTTCTTTCTGTTCATTTCTTAGATGGCAGTTTCACAACAGTCAATCTGGTCTTTTCCCTTGCCATATATTCATGATTGGGCCTTAGCCCACCTCCTTCTCCCTTCCTGGGGTTTCTTTGTTTTTCTGCCTGGAAATTCTTGACCTCCCCTATAAGTCATGCAATGACCATTTCAGATAGCAGTAAATCCTTCCTTCTTTCCACTCAATGACACCAGTTTAGTACCAATGTGACAGTCGTATACTGTCCTACGACATATAAAATTCTTATTGCAGCACTACTATTGTATTTCATCGAATGAGTTCATATGTACTATGCGTTCAGTGTTCTTTATTTTCTTGTTGAAATGGACAATTATTTTTCTTCAGATTTTAGAAAGAAAGCAAAACGAATAATTTGTTATATTTTTGTCAAAGTTCTATTTGCATTATTTTACTTTGTTAGAATTTGGAATATAGATCAAAGCGGCATTATGTTGCAGGGATAAAAATGAGTTCATAAGTAAATCAGGGCTAAGAAAATTGATATTATCCAAAGCCAAATTATTAAATTTAATATAATATAAAATTGATTCCCAACTATGTAACACTTGATAATATGGGATAACATATGTTTCTTGGTTTCAAGTTACATCAAATATAAGGAGCAAAATATCAAGAAACTGTAAAATTGTTTCACATACCTTTAGGAGACAGTTTTGACCACATCACACTTCGGTTTTTAAAAAATAACTTAGAAAATGGAAATGATCAAGGTTTTAGAAAGAAGACTTATAGGAAAAGAAGATATACATATTTCACAGTAATGAGAACCATGATTTCTTATTATATTTATGTATTTATGCATAACTTAGCTTCCCTGATTTTCTTCCACCATCAATGTAAATTTTCATTCTTTGTTTTTATGCTTCATAAAATCCAGTTTCCATTTACAAAGAGTGATTGGTTTGTTTAATACATTGTATGGAGGAAAAAAAACAAAAACATATGACAATTCATTTTCTTCCTTGATTTTTGTCATTATTTTTAATGATGTGACAAATTTCTCCATATTTTAATTTAATTATTTAACTGTGGTTCAGTGATTTAAACTATAAACACAATGACAAATGATAAAGTAAGGGAATTACATCAAGTCATTTACAAATAAATCATTCTAAATGGTTCCATGTATCTCCCACAAAAACTACATAGCCAATGCAAGAGTTTAGAAGTCTCCACAGGAGGGGGAAGACAAAGAAAATAAATGAATTTGATAACAACAGCAGGATTTCAAATGAGTAGAACAGGGAAAAAAAATAGGTGGTTATTTTTGTTTTAATGTCTATGTATTTCCAGAGAAATTTCACCTTAAGCAGAGATAACCATAAATGTCACGTGGTAGAAAATAATCTTCCTAAGTGTCTGATGGATTTAAAAAGTGCCTTCTTTTTTTTTTTAAGATTTTATTTATTTGTGAGAGAGAGAATGAGAGACAGAGAGCATGAGAGGGAGGAGGGTCAGAGGGAGAAGCAGACTCCCTGCTGAGCAGGGAGCCCGATGTGGGACTCAATCCCGGGACTCCAGGATCATGACCTGAGCCGAAGGCAGTCGCTTAACCAACTGAGCCACCCAGGCACCCAAAAAGTGCCTTCTTTTTCTGTTTATACATTAGCTTAAATTATAGGCTTACTATCATCACAATTGAGGCCTATCAGATAAAAGCATCTGGAAGGATTTTATTTTCTGTTCACAGATTTTAATCTATGTGAATCTAATGCAAAGACAACTATAAACTATGTTAGAAATGGATTTCTAAGATATTAGATATTCTTTGGATTTTTGATAGAGTTGAGGATGAGGTATAACTTCTGTATTTTATTTAGAAAAATAATTCCTATTAGTATTTTGTGGAGTTAATGTAAAGACTAAATGTTGGTTGGACTATTTGAGAGCTCTATAGGACAGACTGCCTAGTCTAACAACTACTTTCAGAGTTGTTAATTGTACTTATCAGTGATAAGGGAAAGAAGTTTATAGCAACAGGTCTAAATAGAAATGTTGGTGGACCAAATATATATAGTAATATAGGATTTATTACTATATATTTTTAACTCTGTTATATGAAGAGAATGATAGAAACTAATCAGTCAGTAAAAATGTACTTGTATTATCCCATACCACTTCCTTTAAAAAGACAGTAAAATTTGGGGCCATAAAAGAGAATAAGTCCTAGAGGCCTACACAAAGATCTCAGGCATTATATTGATGAATATGTATCTAAATATGTAACTTGGTCACAGTCATATTAATTATAAAATAAACTGTTCTTGTTACACATCTTTAATATTCTAAATATCAATATAATATTTCATCATAGATAGAAAAAAACTGAATTGAGGGTTAGAATGTTTGAAAATTCCATTCCATTCCTACTACTCTATAACCAAACCCATTAATGGCAAGAACTGCCCTACTTTTCTTGGAGATTATGGTTTGTTTGTTTGTCTTATGAAAATTTACCTGAAAATAACTCAAAATTATAAAACACTGAGAATTGAAAATGTCATGCACTATGCTAAGTTCTATAGACCTTAAGGTTAATATATTGAATGTGATCTCAAGCCTTCATTGAGTTTATAGTCTTATATAAACATGTAAATGTACCAGGTGCTATAACATTATATAACAGAGTCTTAATCTAGATTAGAGCATGGGGAAAAAAGGAGGGGATGGTACAGGCATAAATAAAAATAAATTAATAATAATAATAATAATGATGATGATGATGACATAAGTCTTTTCTGAATAAGTAACTCCAATGCTCACACTTGAAGTAGGGACAGAAATTAGCTAAATGAAGGCAAAGAATGAATAGTTGAGTCAAAAGAAATAGTGAGAGATAGTAAACAGTGGTAACCACCACCACCACCACAACAAAAAAACAGAAACAAAATAATTTCTAGTAGACATGGCCAGAAGACATTTGAAAGATACCATATTGGAAATGAAACTGGTTTAGACATGGCAATGGAGAGTTTTGGACATTATGGATTGTGACTAAAACCATAAAAATGGTCGAGATCTTTGAAGGAAAACATGACAAGACATAAACTCTTGAGATAACTGACCTTAAAGCATCCTATAAACAAGGTAAGACATTCATAGAAGACAGATAGGAATGTTTATAGTATTTGGAGGAAACCTAAGAAAATGTGATCCCATTAAGGCCAAATAAAGAAATGTCATCCACAACATTAAATATTTATGCAAGTTCAATCAATATGAAGATTTAAAAATGTCTTTAGTCATTAACTTGTAAAGAATCATATTTATTTCCCAAATGCATATAAAATACTAGACAGTAATGTGTAAACAATAAAAAATTTTTATCCTTTCTCTATATTTTCTATATCTTTCATTTCTAAAAAATCTAAAATTACTATTTTCCAAGACTGTTTAGATATGATTCTGATTTAGTTTTTCCTGTGGAACAGATATTTTAAAGTAGCCTACTTCCGTGTGTCTACTAAAATAAACCCAACAAAAATGATTAGTGTTTTCAGGCAGTTACCAAGGCATTGCTTATTTTAAACAAGTTCTAGGCAAAGAAGTGAATATAAAAAAATGGAATCAATACAGTTGAATTAATAATTTATTAAATAAGAACCGAAAGGGGACCCCATGTGGCTCAGTCAGGTATGCCTCTGACTCTTGGTTTCCCATCATGGTCTCCTCTGCCTAAGGATAAATTAAACCTGTTTTGTGTCATGGGGAGGGAGAAGAAGGAGTCCCTTGGTACACTTGTATATGTTTTCCTTAGATAGGCCACACTGACCACAACAAAAATGCTATCCAATTTTTTGGTTGTTTGTTTTATAAACATCCATGTTTCAGTGGCAACTAGGAACATACTGATAAAAATTTCAACAGTACAGTACTGGTAGAATGATAGATATTTAATCCTCATTAACCCAAATATATTATTCAAATTACCAATACAGAAGCACAGAAAATAAAGGAATTACAATCCTTAATATTATTAAAGAAAAACACTGAACATATATGGATTTTAAAGGGGACTGACCATGTTATTGTCTAAGTAGCTTAGATTTTGCAATCTAATTTCAATTAGGAATATTTTAATAAACTTTGTCAAAATGGGTGGTATTTCCAACTGCCACCCAAAGTCAAAAGTTTAGTTTTGTGTCAGTCTCGTAAATTTTCATTTAATTTCTGTCATTGGAACTATGAAATAAAATTTACTGTAAAGCAGATCAGTTCAAACCATAATAAGTTTTTGTTACTAAAACACCAGTGAGATCTTGAAGATAGGTCTTTTTATAATGCAGTCTGACAGTTTGATTGCAATCTTAATGGACAGTCTTTTTTACAATGACTAAAAACATGTTCAAAAAATCAAATTATCTCCAAAGTGAAATGAATCCATTAGGTTTCTAACTGAAGTATCTTTCATATTAAAGAAGTTTCCTTCTTGGGAATAGAAGAGATATTGAAAAAAGTTGAGCATTGTCTCACATATTCCCTCAGCTGATACAATGTGCTATGACAAGATACCAGAAAATAGAAAAAAAATTTACCAAATCCTCTGGATTTTTAGAGTATTTTGTCAAAACACTGAAAAAAATGTTCACCAGATACCCAAATTGTTGGCATTCTAAGCAAGAATCATTATATTTGTTTCTTTATGGGTTGACCAGTGAAGAATGAGTCTATCTCATTGCAATTTATAAATTTCCCAGATGAGTTTTAAATAACATAATGAGTACAGAATTTTCTGGATGTCTCATTTCTGCTAAACTAGATATTGGAGTTTTATTTTCTACATTGATAAATACATGATTTAGAGAATAGAAGGCTCTTGAACTGATGTAAATAGCTGACCTGGGAAAAATCCTGGTAGTTTAATTGTATTTAGTTTGAAATTTATGCTATTTTAGCTGATTAAAAGGCATGCATATGAACTAGATATTCTTTTATGTGGTAAAGCAACAGATGTGCTTGGAAACAGGAGGACCCATTAACGAGCTGTCTGGATTGATAGAGCTGCTAGCATTGTCACATTGGCCTAAGAGTCCAAATTATTAGTGACCTGATTCTCATTATAAAGCACACCTGAATAAAATACTGACAATAGCATTCATAACAAAAAGGTCAGTTAAAGTACTGCAAAGTTGTCTCTTGCTTGGAAACCACTAAACCAATTAGGAATATAAAACTTTACTATCATCAACATAATAATAAATTAAAAGTTCTCTCAGGTAAGCCCTAGGTCTGATTGGAGACCAGAAAATTTGATATTTGGTACCACATTCTCTCTTGATTTGTGTTTGAATGATCTATGAATTTTGACAACTTTTAAAAAAATGTATCAAAAGAATAGATTTTTCAGTTGATCAGAAATAATTTTGTAAATATTGAGTCCATTGAATTTTAAAACTCAGTTACCATTGAGAGGATAGCCACATTTTACAGTTGAATAAATCATAAACCTAAAACATGATTTTCTGATTCTCAAACTAATGTTCTCTGGATGTAGAATACTACTGCTTACATCAGAAATATTCAGGATAAAAAAAGAGTCTTGTTGGCAAAATTTTTGCAATATGTAATTCTCATTTCACTTTTCTCTGTTTTTCTATTCTCATTTTGTTATCATCATTTAGTCACATTGATGTTCAATTAAACAGTTTATTTGAACTCCTTTTTCTTTATTTGGGTTTCATAAATATCTGCCAGTGTCCATTGTAATTTGCAAGCTTATACTGAAAGTTGTGGGCTGGAACTTTCAATTGAATCTAGCCACCAACTTATTCAAATACAAATAATGTGAAAATGTCTTAAATGTTCTGTATTTTAATTTTGTCATGTAAAGTGGGATAAATGGATTACATAATCTCTAAGAGTCTACCAGATTTGAATCTCTGATTATATCATTTAAGCCAAAGTTGTATATGAGAAGTAATGAAAAGAAATTTGGAGACTATAAGAAGAAAGACATTTTGTATTCACATAAAAATTTATTGTTACAGAAACAAAGAGGTTAATTCTTCCTATATATGCTGTCTTATCTAAAAAAAATCATTACCATTTATAATTGCAGAACTGAGAATAAATTCTTACTGATGATCCAACTACAACCCATTACCACATGGATCACTCTAGCTGGAAACATCAGTATGAACTCATGTTTAGCTTAATTTATATACAGATGGTTTCATGTAGAAATATTTTATATGTGTATATAGTTTCTAAAATTCTCCAATTAGAGGAGCCAAGGCTGCTTGGAGAAATGGCTGAAATTCTTAAACTGGGGCAGGAAATATACAAGATGATCTTGGAGCATATTCTTACATCAGAAAACAAAGAAGTGCTTTAGCACACATACACACGATGATGGAATATGTCAAGGGACACAGGAACCAACAGAAAGAACTCCCAGTGGCCAGAGCTGGAATAATTCAAACAATAAAATAAAGTAGTATTATAACCCATAGTTTAAAATATCAATGAGACAACACTAATATAAATAAATTATTGAATAAATAGAGAAAAGACTATTCTCATATGAAGGATAATTCTAAATATTTATGTAGATACTCCACCATCAAGCAGCTAGAGCATAACTCCCCACACCTTAGGTATGGGCTGCACATACTGACTTCCTTCCAAAGAGTACAGTGTGGAGAAGGGGGGAAAGAGCATAACTTTGCAGTGAGGAAACTTGTCAAACACTACCTCAGTCAGGTAATCAAGGTCAACATCAATAGTGAGGTCATGTCAGTAGTGTGTACCCTTTACATGACATAATGAAAATGGCACTTTACTCTGTGGTCTTTCCACAAAAAAACCATAACTTCAGTCCAGTCATGACAAAGACATCTGATAAATTTCATTTGAGGGGCATTTTACAAGGTACCTGCACAATATTCTTCAAACCATCAAGGTTATCAAAGATAAGGACAATCTGAGAATATTTCACAGCCAAGATGAAACTGACAAAACATGACGGTTAAATGTAATGTGATATTTTATATGAGGTCCTATGCCAGAAAAAGGAGATTAGGTAAAAACTTAAAAAAATATGAATTTAGTGTGGAGTCTAGTCAATAACAATGTATCAATATTGGTTTATTAATTGTGACAACTGTACCATACTAATCTGTTAATAATAATGGAACTAAGTGTGGGATATGATGCTAACACTCTATCCTGTCTTTGCAATTTTTCTGCAAATTTAAAATTGTTCTAAAATTTTAAAAAGTACATCTTTATCTATCTACACACACACACACACACACACACACACTGACATACCAAATGTGATGTGAACACACAGATAAGGTTCCCTCACCAAACAACCTCCTTATCATGGGGATGAGGCACAGGGCCTTTTATTCTTGAGCAATGAGCTTCAATTCCCTGTAGCCAAATTATTCAAGCAAGACAATTACATCCTCTTGTGGAGCCCAGGGATCATCTCACTCTCTTGTGACTTCTCCCACAGCCCCTGCTTTTTCACTTTGCATCTGAGTGAAACACCCAAGGGAAACATCCATTTTAGTGACATGTACGTCTTTTACCCTGGGCTATGAGTACACATAACTAATAAACTGCTATAAATCTCATCTCTCCAGTTTCAAGTGTTGTGTATTTGGTCATCCCCCATAATCCTAGAGTAGGAATGAATCCCTCCCTCCCCAACAAGGTGAAGAAGAGATAATTAAAACACCAAATGAAGGTGTCAAAAACTGTAGAACCTAGACTCTACCATTATGCCTATCTTGTAACTGTTTCTAATTTCTCAACTTCCCAAGCTATGTTTCTCTACTTATCTCCACATTTTTCTATCATTTTGTTTCTAATTCTTTACTTTTTTTCTTAGATATTATTTTCTCTCCACTTGTAAAATTTGGAATCCTCAGCACTTTATGGAAGCTGAGTAATAGCCCTACCACTGCCACGTAATCACCCCAAGATATTGCTTATTATATCTTCTCTTCAAGGATAGTCTTTCAATTAGTCTTTTCAAGCCTTGTGGTTTATGGCTTAGATGCATTTTGTAAGAACATGACAGTCTGTTAGGACAATTATTCTTCTTATGAACTACACAGTGAAATAAAAAACTTTTTTAAAAGAAATTATACCAGTTTTTAGCTCATGTTAATTGTCTGATTTAGTCAAGAATTAGCTTTTTAAACTTTATTTTCTAATCTATTCATGCAAATCAACTAAAGATTTGTAACAACTTTTGTTGTTCATGATTTAAACTCATTTATATATGAAAAAAGAACTTGAATGCTTAATAAAATTTCATTTCAAAAATATGTACACTCTTAAAAATAGCAAAGTTTGATGACTTTGGAGTAAAACCTACAATTGTATATGCCTATATTGAATACTAATTATATACAGCTATTGCTTTTGTATAATCAATCTTGTTACACACATAATATGTGCTAATGTTCATACATTTATTGATTTTGAATGACATAATCTCTGTGTACTCTGTGTTAATGGATAGAGTTAACTATTTCAATGAAGTGATTGAATAAAATAGTACAGACACAAATATGACAAAATAGAAAAATAATGAAGAGATTAATAAATATTTGTAGCATATAGGAAAAAAAAAAACTGCCACCACTGTAAGGAGCATAAGGGAGGGCACGTGTTGTGATGAGCACTGGGTGTTATATGCAACTAATGAATCACTGAATACTACATCAAAAACTACTGATGTACTATATGTTGGCTAATTGAATTTAAAATAAATAAATTTTTTAAAAAGGAGCATAAAGTACAATGTTGTAGTTATCTTTTCAAGTTTATATGATTTGCCCGTGAAACCAGCTAGTATTGGTGGTTTTGTTTTTGTTTTCTTTTGTTTTTGTAAAGGTAGTTTTTTGGTAACTTTATCTGTTTAAACTTTGTCTACTGGGATAAGTTCTGGGATTTGTATCTTTCTAGAAAATCTATACTATCCAGAATTTCAAATTTATCTTCACATAAGTGTTTAACAAGAAGAAAGGGTGTTGATGAAGATGCATTTAGGAAAGGACATGAATAGTTAAGCGAGTACTTACCTGACAGTCTCCAGTTACAAAGACATATTATCTGTGAGACCGAAGAGGATGGGGGAGTAGAGGGGAGCAAAGCTTTGAAATGGCTACTGCTTAAATAGAGAAATAAAATAGGTTTGCTAAATAGTAGTGGCTTCTCTGAGACTGGATTAGAATATTCTCTTTGAAATGCCATTCACTTTCCCCTAAAATTATCCAAATCTTAGTTTCATTTTTGAGACCTATTTTCAGTCACTCTTTCATCTTAAAGTAATAAGGTCTTATTTCTTCTCTTTCTCTATTTCCAGTTTTTAACCAATTAATTCAAATAACTCTATAAGTGAGGGATTTTTAAGGACCCGTATTTTCTACAATTTATCAGAAGCTCCAGTAGATTAAATATTATATCATAAACTTCTTTTACATTTTTTACCTCACCAAGGATGACAGTTCATTGATCTTTACATCCATTTCACTTTCCCTAATAACACTTCCCTCCGCACCCAGCTTTGACTCTGCATTCTTTCATTGCAATCATGCCTTTGCAATCATCCTCACCAACTCTTTCCACCTTTCTATCATGCTCAATTGGAAAAATTCTAACTCATCCCAAGTTCAGTTCACTATGGATAAATTTGGCTGAAACATATGTACATGTATATGCACATACACATATACACATGTGTGCACACACACAATACCATTAAAACTATCCATTTAAATTCAGGATCACTAATATCAAATGAAATTTTAGTCATGATAGGAAACCTACATTGGCCTGGAATTCCACCATAACCTAGGTTATACTCTGTTAATAAGAACCTCCTAAACTTCAGTGTAAGCATACAAACAAGTAATGGCTTACTTCTCACTCACTCAAAATATGCAGCAAAACTGGGAAGCTTTCCTAGGCAGTTGTCTAAGTGACAGGTTAGTGTTCACCCTTCATACCATCTTAGGATTGCATGGTTGCAGGGGTAGAGAAAGAGTTCTCTAGGACATCTATCTCAGCAATTGTTTGCTTGAGAAACGATTTGCTTGAGCTAGATCTCCC
Organism: Leptonychotes weddellii; assembly: GCF_054177405.1. NCBI lineage: Eukaryota > Metazoa > Chordata > Mammalia > Carnivora > Phocidae > Leptonychotes > Leptonychotes weddellii. The sequence continues at coordinate 82,379,103 of NC_138375.1, read as the reverse complement.
AAAGAACATACATTTGAATGACCAAACTGAGTCAAATAATGACATCTAACCTGAAGATAGAAGTGAAATTGTTGTCAAATATAGGTGCCATGTTTCTCAAATAAAGAGATTCTCACCAAAGCAAAAACGTAAATGTGTGAAATGATGGATATGTTAATTAACTTGATGGAGGAATCTTTTATATATATATATATATATATCTCATCATATATATCATCACATTATACACTTTATCTTATAATTCTATATGTCAATTGTATCTCAATAAAGTTGGAAAAATACAGGATTCTCAGTTAATTTTGAATTTTAGACTCAAAAAAAGGAATAATTATTAATGTATGTGTCCCATGCAATATTTTGGAAATACTTATGCTAAAATATTATTCATTGTTAATCTGAATTTTGAATTTAATTGGGTATTCTGTATTTTATCTGCAACCTTATACCCAAAGACCCAAAAGGAAAATCAGAAAATATTGATGAGCAGCACTATGTATACCACACCAACTTTTTCATATCAGAGCCCTTATAGAAAATTACAGTATCTGTACTCCATTGGAGCCTTGATTGAGTCTGATGATGGCAACAGGTAACTGGCCCTGGGGTTTCAGGTGCCCAAAGTCCTGGTCTCATAAACCTGAGGGTTTACTGAGATCATTAGGAAAGTTCTGCCCTAAACTATCCCCTCTGCCAAACTTCCTAGACGTTTTCATTGCATGGCTAACTTGACAACTGGCATTCCATTCACTGACCAATGAACATTTTTCTGACGCCTAAAATTTCATTGTTAAACAATGCCAGATAATGAACTTCGAGTGGCTAATTTTAATAAAGTAAGTAGTCATATATCTTCTATGCAATCAAGTAGACAAACAGTGTGCATAAAATCTCTGACCATAGATTTTGAATATCTATAATTTCTTTTTAAAGTCTCATACCATGCTGGTTACAACCACTGGGCTAAACAGATCTTAAAATATGTTGTTTTGTATACTCTTCAGTTCACCAACTTAGCTTGAAATGATGCAGAAAATAACTTTTTGGAAACAGAAGTTGAAGGAAATTATCCTTTGAATCATCCATTTTTCTCTCTCCTTACCAGAGTTAATGCTTTAAGAGAGTATTACTCTCAGTTTCAAGTGTCTGGTATTTGCTAGGACTAGATAAGTAGTTTAGGTCTCTCCACTGCCTGGAGTCTAACCTAGGAGGAGCAGTGAATTCCAGGATTATTTTGTTGTTGGTTGTACTTCCAAAAAAAATATAGCTCAGTATTGTGTATATAATATAGATGCTTTAACTGCCTGATGAAAGAATGGCAAAAAGTGAAATGTATCTAAATAAAATATATTCATAAATGTCTTTCTTAGAAAATGAATTCACTAGGACTTTTATCATTCAAGTAATTGAGTAAAACAACAGCTTCCAAGCAATCCCTTTGCATCCAAATTTTGATGCTGAAATGGGAAAAAAGAATCTCAAGTATACAGTTCAAACTCACCCATATTTCATGTGTCTAATATAAAATTTGGTTGCTCTATCTTTCTATCCAAACCTCAGTAATCCATTGTTTTGATCATACTATTAAAGACAGAAAAACAAATTTTTTTTTAAAAACCTCAAAACCTATTTTAAATGCTTGCTTCTGTGAAGACAGAAAACACAAACATGCAACAAAGCAATACCTTTGAGTCAGTGAGGCCTGCATTTTATTGTCACCAAAACAACAATAACAACAACCTGCCATCTGTATGACTAAGTGTTGCAAAATATTTAAATTATCTCACTTTTGGCATACTCATATTCATTTACAATTCAGTTTCACGTAAATTTGTTACCTGGAAACAAACATGTCTAAAGAAAATGAATTGGAATCTCATGGCACTGAGTATATTTGAATATAAATCTGGAGAAAGAATTATCATAGAGTAGTTATGGTGAAACAAACAACATGAAAAATTATCATTCACAGTACTATTATTTAACTCTAGATAAACCCTTTCAATACAAACATCTTCAGTGATTTATAAATCAGTAGTAATTCTATCACTAATAATGATTACTTTTAAGTACACACACACAGAACTCCTTCATGGATACCTTTTTAAAAATTTCTACATAGAACCTCTGAAACAAATAATGCAATATATGTTAAGAAAAAAAAAAAGAAGAAGAAGAAGGTAGCGGGAGGGGAAGAATGAAGCGGGGGAAATCGGAGGGGTAGACGAACCATGAGAGATGATGGACTCTGAAAAACAAACTGAGGGTTCTAGAGGGGAGGGGGATGGGAGGATGGGTTAGCCTGGTGGTGGGTATTGAGGAGGGCACATTCTGCATGGAGCACTGGGTGTTATGCACAAACAATGAATCATGGAACACTTCATCTAAAACTAATGATGTAATGTATGGGGATTAACATAAGAATAAAAAAAAACTTTCTACATAGAGCTTTAAGGGAAAGTATCATCACAGGCTGTGTATAAAATACTTATTTTCTTAAAAATATATCAGGGGGTGCCTGGGTAACTCAGTTGGTTAGGCATCTGCCTTTGACACAGGTCATGATCCTATGGACTGGAATCAAGTCCTGCATCAGGCTCCCTGCTCAGCGGGGAGTCTGCTTCTCCTTCTTCTCCCAACTCATGCTCTCTGTCACTATCTCTGTCACTATCTCTCTCTCTCAAATAAATAAAATTTTTTAAAAAAGTGAATCAGTAATGCCATATAAAAAATAGAAAGAATAGATAATAGAAATACCTATGAAATAAACATTTATCTCAGGATCCTTTTTTCTTTTTAGGTTATTAGGAAGCAAAATCTGATGTCATTTTATTATCCATAGTAATCTAATTATCCAATTTTACCCTCTTATGGTTTGTAAGATGAAGAACTGGAATTAAAACAAATTATCTGCTTGGCTCTAAAGTCCATGCTCCTTCCCATCCACCAAAACAATCAGTAAAGTACATTGTATTTACATTATTAGAATTTTTAAATATCTAATACATTATTAGAATTTTTTAATATTATTTTTAATAATTTAAAAATCAGTAAAGTACATTGTATTTACATTATTAGAATTTTTTAACATGTATGTGTGCACATGGATATTTGTTTTCAAGATTCATACATTTAAATTAAGATAATTAAGATTCAGTTTGTCCCTTACTGTCACTTTACATGCAGATCTCATTCTCTAAAACTGAATAAATTCATACTGTTTTTAGATAAACTTTTACTGTTAAAGACTTTAAAAAATATTTTCTCCCAAGACCTCTAAAAGAATTAAATTTCACTTAAAACTAAGAGATCCAATTGTTGAATGGGATCAGTGAATGTTAATATTACCATGGATACATTAAGTACTGCAAGGTTCTGGGACGTTTTATTAAACACTTTAGTTATGTACTTTAGGTGGATTTTGGAAACTTACTGGCGACCAGAGAATCATTAACATTTTAGCACTTTAAAAATTATTAGAAAATTATTTGGAAATAACTTGATTAGCAAAATAAAGTTATTTTTTAAATCAAAATTCTCTTCTAAATCACCTGGATTTAGAAACCCACAACCACCTCTGAGTTATTACTAAATACACATATTTATCCCTTTCTAGCCATTTTCTTAAGGATTGGAGAAGTTTGAGAACCTAGGAAATTGAGTATCTACATGGACATAACTGGGATTGGGAAGCAAAACAAGCTTTACCTGAAGGTTTCAAATGGCCCTTCATTTATGTCACTCTTTCTCCAGTTGTGGTATAAATGTATCCTCTAAGTATCAGAGATCCATGGTCAGTATGGCAAGAATTGTCCTAAGTGTAAGTGGTGTCTATCCTTTTTCAGCTGATGTGACCTTTCCCCAGTACAAATGCAAACACACACACATACACTCTTTTAGGCTTTGTGGGTACATATAGTCCTGCTCATCTAAAGGGTCAATAATCCCAATTATTCCTTTGAGTAGAGTCATTGGCGTTAAGAGGAATATGGCACAATGCAATTTCATTTACATGTTTCCTTTTTTATTTAATTGTATATTTATGGAAATTTCCATTTCAAATAAACTAGTTCTATCAAGGATCTCAAGGGAGTCCTTTGCAATAATAAATCTATTTGATGCATACTTGGGTGGTGCCACACATATAATCAATTGGATTATAAAGATTATAAGAGCACAGTTATCTTTATATTCAACTGAATGTATTTTTTAAAGAAGATTTCAAAATGATATAACATGAAAGATTTAAGAAGATAGAATAGGCTTAATTCCTATTCTTGTATCTGTTTTTATCAAACTGAAAATATTGTGCATTTATTAATGCACATGTTTTATAGAACAAATTCAAATGTATGCTATAAAAATTCTGCCATGTCTAATTAAAATTGCTAACTTTCACTGAGCATTTATTTTGTGCCAGGCAGGAAACAGGCAGGCCAAAGAAAAATACAATCGATCCTCAAAACTGACACAGAAGAAGAGTAATTTGCTAGTTTTACTGCTAGTAAATGTTTTTAAAGCACAAGTTCCAATCAAAAGCCCCCCCTTTTAAAATATTTTATTTATTTATTTGAGAGAGAGAGAGAGTGCAAGTGGGGGCAGGAGCAGAGGGAGAGGAACAAGCAGACTCCATGCTGAGCATGGAGCCAGATGTGGGGCTCAATCCCATGACCTGGAGATCATGACCGGAGCCTAAATCAACAGTCAGAGGCTTAACCAACTCAGACTCCCCCAATCAAAAGTTCTTTTACTTCAAAGTCTAATGTATCAACATTACATAATTTTTCAAAATGTTGTTGAAACTTCTAATTTGAATATTAAAGAATATTTAAGAAAAATGAATCTCAGAAAAAATTATAGGCACGATTTGTATATTTCCCACTGTAATAATAACAGAATCAGCAGAGATATACTATTAAAGCAAAATATTTCATTTCCTTAAACTCAGAAATATGCTCACTTCTTTTGATTATATAATCCTAAATTTGAATCACTAAATCATCTAATTTGTATCTTGGCCAAACATTTAAATGATTAATCAAATAAAAAAGTATCTATAAGTAAAACTTATTGTTTAGAACCTCTACCTGCTGATCAGGATTTTTAACTTCATATTTACAGTAATTGTTTAAAGAAAATCTCAGGCAATTTGTCAAATAGCTTTACCAATTCCTTTTGTGTATTTTAAAAGGGACTCTCATTAGATCCTTTCTCCCCAAAAGAAAATGTGTAATTTTTTTTTTAACTTATGGAGCCAGGGCTAATTGTTAAAAAATATTCCATATTGTGAGATCCAACTGATTTGATTCAATTGCATACCATTTTAAGGATATTTTAAAAAAATCCCTGGGCACTCAATTATCCCTTTGCTCCCATTTTATAAATACCCATTTATGTAATCCCCAAACTTATGCTATGTTGTCCTCCTCCATATAGTTCCTATATTCTATTAACTTCACTTTCACTCTCAATGATTTACAGGAATCAGGAAAATAAATCACTTTGAGATCTATCACTTATATGCATTTACCCAATGTCAAATAAGTAAGTGATAGAATCTAAGCACCTTCTAGTCACTGTTTAGTCAATTCACAAGTATGAATACATGGATATGTACATGTGCTCTTGTGTGCCTATCTCATAATCTAGAATTTCATAACATTATGAGAGATAGAGGGAGGACAGTTTACTCAAGAAGTGCTAGCTCCTTGGGTGCCTGGGTGGCTCAGTCGGTCATCCGCCTTTGGCTCAGGTCATGTTCCCAGACTTCCGGGATAGAGTCCCACATGGGGCTCTCTGCTCAGCAGGGAGTCTGCTTCTCCCTCTGCCCTTCACCCTGCTTTTGCTCTCTCTTGCTCGCTTTCTCTCTCTCTCAAATAAATAAAATCTTAAAAAAAAGCAAAGCAATGCTAGCTCCTATTTATCTATTTAAGATTATTCATAGTGATGGTGTGAAAGGGAGATGTTTGGTATTTCCAAGTCTCCCCATGCTCTATGATGAAGCATAAATTATTTTTTAACTTCTGTATAAAGATACTAGTTAGCTCAAGTTGCCGTAAGAAAGATGGGGTGGCTTAAACAGAAATCTATTTCTCACAGTTCTGGAAGATGGAAGTCTGAGATCAGGGTGCCAGCATGGTTGAGTTCTAGTGAGAGCTTTCTTTCTGGCTTTGCAGAAGGCTGCTTTCCACCCATGTCAGAGGGAGAGAGGGAGAGAGAAGGAGAGGGAAGGCGGGAAGGAGAGAGAGAGAAACAGCACTCTGGTGTCTCTTCTTTTGAAGGCACTAATTTCATCAGGAGGGCCTCACGCTCATGAGTTTATCTAAATCTAATTACCTCCCAAAGATCCCACCTCCACACACTGGACCTTCAACAAATGAATTTGCGGGGACACAACAGTCCACAGGATCTCTCTATTAAATGCAACTTTACTCAATGTCTCTGCTTTGCTTGCACTCGTATCTAATCTTATGAACCAAACGGTAAGTCACAACTCAATTTCATGCTCATTCATTAACCACCGGTTTGATTCAATCAGTCCTAAAGAACTTAGTGTAATTCTGTCCATCAGTGGAAAATAAAGACTCTCATCTCATAGGGAGAAGCTATCCCAGATTTCACCTGCATGGCAATGACTACCTCTGCTCTTGCTTCTCAACACCCAACAATTAGATATTCCAAAATCACCTGGATTCTGCCTTGACCTTCACACTGAATTCAGCCAATTCAACTAAGATAAATGAATGACTCTTTCAATAATTTTTTGTGTACTTCTTCTATTCTTTAAACTGGAGATTTTCAATGTTAGCTCCATACCACAACTTCCCACAGAGTTTCTGAAAAGTGAGAATGTCTACAATCTAGACCAGAGATTCTGATTCAAAAGGATTGAGGTAGGGTCCATGTATCTATGTAATTTTAAAAGGACCACAGGTGATTGTAATGACAACTAGGTCTGAAACCTACACTTCTAATCTTACACTAGAACCCCAAACCACATTTTTATCTTTGGTTTCACTTTAGACAATCTTGGGCTGGAGAAACACATGCACATATATATATGTATGTGTATAGTTGTTGTTTTGTTTTGTTAATTATAACATGAAAGATTGACAGTTCAGTCTCAAGAGAACAGTGCTGCAAATCCTATCCTAATTCTATGACTGACTTCAAAAGCATTACCTTTGGGACATCTTGACTGTAGGACCCTCTACTAGTATTTTGCCTTTCCTATGTGGATAACTGTGGTGGAACTTTTTATGACCACTAGTTACCTGGATTTTCTCCTCCTTTTTCCATTCTTCATTTAGAGTTGCCCATCATTACATAAGAACTTTCAGAATCATGCTCCTTAGTTTCTCAAATTAACCAATCCTTGCCACTCTTCTTTTCTGATAAATGTTTTTATCTTGAAGCATACATAGTTTGCCTTGATTCTTCATCTTGTCCTTCCCCAACTGAGTGCATAATTCTGTCAGCTTTTCATAATTTCTCTATGTTACACATCCAAGGGTCTTCCAAGAAACTACTTTAAGCAGCTTTCCAATTTAGAATAGATTGGAAATATTTGATTCACCAGGGTCAAACAAATATTATAGCTATTTTTTATAATAGGTAGCTAATTATGATGAAACAAAAAAACATGCACATATAAATATATGTGCTGGATTAAATTTATTTTAGGGTTTTTAAATTAAAATAGGCTCTAGATATGCAGACTTGTTCTTTTTTATTGATTTTTCCAAAAAATATTTTTATTGAGCTAAACCTTAAGTGAATTACTTTATTCATTCAATTGTCCATTAAGCTATTTTCTTTTACTAGTAAGTGACTATATATTCCGAGTCTGATACTGCGCTGAAGCAGAATGCTGCACATATGTATTTCTTGTCTTTAAGCAGGTGTTAGTCTTGCATAGGAGACAGGAAAATAAACAGTAGAGTAGAGGGCAATGCATTACCAATTACACTGTTTCAAGTATGAATGGAATGACTTGGGAAAACACAGAGGAGGGAAGATCATTTCCTTTGCAACTTGAAAAATAAAGGGGAAATGTCTTCAGCTTTTAGACTCAAAGTCTAGAAGACATTTTTAAAAGGGGGAAAGTGTTTTGATAAACCTGACTCCATTTAAAAAGCTGTGCATCACAGACTAAGAGCTAAACTTAACATGTAAAGAACTTCATAAAATTAGGAAGAAATAAAGAAAATAACCTGGTAGAATAATGGTCAAAATTATATGATGAACACAATATACTCATGCATGAGGCAATGAAAATCGTTCTTAAACATATAAAGTCAATCACACTGGACTAACATCCCCACTTATCACAGTGGCAAAAATCCCAATGTTCAATAATATTTTAGTCAAAAATCTCTAGAGAAACAGAACCAGTAGGAGATTTTATGTGTATATGTACATGGATATGGAGATGGCGACAGAGGTTTTTTTTGTTGTTGTTTCAGGTGTACAATTTAGTGATTCAGCACTTGCATATATCACCCAATCTCATCACAACAAGTGCCTAAGTGCCTTCACCTATTTAACCCAACCCCCTCCCCTCTGGTAATCATCAGTTTGTTCTCTATAATTAAGAATCCGTTTCTTGGTTTATATATCTCTCTCTCTTTCCCCCTTCATGTTCATTTGTTTTGTTTTTTAAATGCCACATATGAGTGAAATGATATGTTGTCTTTCTTTGACTGACTTATTTCACTTAGCATGATACTCTCCAGCTGAGATGGAGATTTTATTATGAGGGATTGGATCACACACTTGTGGAGACTGAAAAGTCATCCCACAATCTGCCATCTGTAAGCTAGAGACCCAGGGAAGCCAGTGGTATAATTTGGTCTAAGTCAGAAGGCCTGAAAACCAGAAGAGATGATGGTTTAAATTTAATTCCAAGAGCTCAAGAAAATAAGAGGTCCCAACTCCAGGTGGCAGGCAGAAAGCAAAAAGGACCAAATTCTTCCGTTTTTTGCCATTTGTTCTACTTAGGCCCTCAACAGATTCAATGGTACCCACCCACATCGGGGAGGACACTCTACTGAGTCCACCAATTCAAATGCTAGTCTCATTCAGAAACATCTTCACAGACACCACCCAGAAATAATGTTTAATCTGGTTAACTTATGGCCAGTCAGGTTGCTATATAAAATCAATCATCAAAAACATCATCATCTAATTGGCAAGTTATGAGAGATGAAAATCTCTGATATACTGTTGATGGGAATGCTAAATTAATGCCTATGAGGGAATTAAAAATATCTAGAAATATTGTATATTGATGTATTTGACCTTTGAAAATCCCACCACTGAGAATCTGTCATAAAATACATTGGCAAATTTGAAAAAAAAATTATGACAAAGATTAACCATTACAGTATTTACAGAAATTTCACAAGCTTAAAACCAACCCACATTAATTAATAGAGGCCTGAATGAATAGCTATACTGGTACACCTACTGAATGGGATTATGCCTTAAAATGAAAAATTCTTTGTATTCTGTCATGAAATAATTTTCAGGATTTACTTTTATATTAATAAAGAGTAGGGTAAAGAAGATATGCATAGTATTCTACTAATCGCACATACCTTTACTTTTTTAAACAAAAGGTAGAACATTTATATACACATATATATAAGTGCATATATGTTTGTTTGCTTTCATCTGTGGCAGGAATACTGAGAGTGGGGGGAAAAAGGCTGGGATTCAGAACAGGTGATACAGAACAGGTAGATATGATAGAGATGAAAGAGAGAGTTGTCCAAAAGTATCTCATTATATGTAGATTTGAATACCTAGTTAGAAAAGATATATTCAAAAAGTAAAATAAAATAAAAAAGCAATGGCTAAAATTTGAAAACAAACCAAAACAAACATATTTCTGTATCAGTTTGGTGACATAAGCAATTTGAAAATTATTATTTCAAGTAATTTTAGAGCACAATATTTTGGATACACACTAGTATTTAGAAGATATATTTCAGAAAGAAAAAAAAACTGAGAAGAAATCTTAAACTTGATACAGTAGTCTAAATGTTAATTAGTTTTGGTATTATTATGTTAAAATGAACTTCAATGTCTATGCATATTTGAGTAACTCAGCATATGGAAATTTTCAAACTGCAAACTTAGTTAAAATATGTGATACTTAAATATTAAATAAATGTAATGTATACTTCATTTGGTGGCTTTTAATATTTCCCTCTCTATATATTTATACAATTAGAATATACACTGTAAAATATATTTCTATTTCTTTATATTCAGGTATGAAGAACAACTGTTATTTTATTTATTTTTTTCTTTTTTTTAAGTTTTTATTTAAATTCCAGTTAGTTAACATACAGTGTATTAGTTTCAAGTATACAATTGAGTGATTCAACACTCGCATACAACACCTGGTGGTCATCACAAGGGCACTCCTTACTCTCCATCACCTATTTAACTCATCCTCCTACCCACCTCCCCTCTGGTAACTATAAATTTGTTTTCTATAGTTAAGAGTCTGTGTTTCTGGTTTGCATCTCTCTTTCTCTTTTTTCCCTTTGCTCACTTTTGTTCCTTAAATTCCACATATGAATGAAATCATATGGTATTTGTCTTTCTCTGACTTATTTTGCTTAGCATAATACTAGCTGCATCCACATCATTGCACATGGCAAGATTTCATTTTTTTTGATGGATGAGTAATATTCCATTGTATATATATCACATCTTCTGTATCCATTCATCAGTTGATGAATAACTGTTATTTTAAATATTAAAAGACTAATTAATCTAAAACTTTATTTAGACACATGAAGTATAAGCAAATAAAGCTGTGTATACCTTGCTTTACAAATAAAAATGAAAGGACTTCATATTAACATATATTTACATAATTTGTATATCTTTATAACATAACTTAGAAACTTAAAAAATTATTTTCAAAATGTAAACAATTTTGAATTTTTATCACCTGGTCAATGTGTATAAACTAGTTTATAATTACACCATGTGAGGTGATACAAAGTGTGTGTGTGTGTGTGTGTGTGTGTGTGTCTGTGCATATATGTCCTTATGAAGAGAGAGGGCCATTTTATTTTAATCTCTGAACGTTAATTTTGATTTTTCCAAATTAAATTGTTTGACAGTTTGCTCTTGTTAAATGTGATTTTTTTTTTCTTTGCTCTAATGTCCTGGCTCTCCTCTGTGGTGATGCATTCTCTTTCCATTGACACACTTCCCCAAGGAATCTTGGGGGAAAGGTGAATGCTTTTAGTGATATATAATATTGTAAAATTCAACAAGTTCTACTATTGCTTATATGTCTGACATAGTCCGAAAAATGGTATGGAAAAATTGGATATCACCAAAGATACATCTTTTCTGATACTTTCTCTTTCAAAATGTGATTTTTTTTCTTTATAATTTTCTTGAAATCAATTGTATAAGGCAATTAAACATAATTACTGGTCATGTGTAATTGCTATTTTGAATCAGATAAATTGTTAGTTCTACAAGCATTTAAAAAATTTTTGATAAAGCCCTACTGTTGATAAAATATGAATATTTAAACCTCTTAAATGATCCTTTTCTTTATTTTACCAATAAAAAATGCCTGTATTTTAAAAATTCATTTAAAGTATATATTTTACAAATTACAATTCAAAAGGTCCCCTGACCTACTCCCTTTTTCTGTTCCATAGAGGCACTTGCTGATACTGTTTTTAGACATGTCTTCTGATATCTGCAATAAATAGCATGTATAGTCTATAATTACTGGATAACTCCATTTTAGAATTTACCAATTTATTTTCTATTAATTAGATAGGGATTTAGCCATCTTAAATTCCTGCTGTCTTACTCCCATTAAAAGCATCTTAAGTATCTATCTATCTCATTAAAAATGTGTATTCTAAAATAAGATTACATTTTAACATGATTATCCACCCATTTTGGAAGTATTTTTAAGTTGTATTTATTTTGTATAAATTATATTAAACATAAAATACAATAAAACTATTTCATATGATTCTCAATGACTTTTGAGACCTAGTTTTGTTTTTTGTTTTTTTTTTTACAATCATTTAGCTTAATTACAGAATTCCTCTTTAAAGCAACTGGACACATGAAATTCCTTTAAAGACTTTTTGCAAGGGAAAAGCTTCAGGCAAAATGATTTTACTGACAAAAACTCTGACAGGGCACTGACTCATACATAGATTTACAATCTTCTCACAGTCACTGTGACCGGCAAAGAGAGATTTCTACTCCCTTAATTTTTTCTTGTATGTTCTTAAATTGCAATTTAAATTTATCTTTGTAAATTTTAGAAATTTTGTTTTAGTTTTGCATAATTCATTACTGACAAAAATACATTTAGCATACTTAGTATGCTCCTGACAAGGAGAAAGGTTTGACGGTTTCATGGCAGTCCATTTGAATATAACTTAAGTCAAGATGCTTTTCATTAAAGCATGATTTAAATATTTGATTGAACATATCAATACCTTTCATTGTGGGCAGGCACTGACATTGATGGAAGTGAGTTAAATTGAATAAAAATGATGACTCAAAGACAACACTGAAAATGCAGGTGGATAATAAAATATGAAAACACAAAAATTTGTGGAAATTTGTTGCAAAACTAATGTTTAGAGGGAAATTTGTAGCTTTGACTGCTTATATTAGAAATGAAGATAAATATAGAATCATTTTTCTTTTTTTTAAATATTTATTTATTTATTTATTTATTTATTTGAGAGAGAGAGAGAGCATGAGCAGGAGGGGCAGAGGGACAGGGAGAGAGAATCTCAAGCAAACTCCAGGCTGAGTGTGGAGCCCAACCTGGGGCTTCATCTCATGACTCTGAGATCACAACCTGAGCTGAAACCAAGTTGGAGGTTCAACCAACTGCGCCACCCAGGTGTTCCTAAAATCATTTTTCTAAGCTTAAACATTTAGAAACTACTAGGAATTCCTTAGGAAGCTACTAGGAATTTCCTTCCAAGAAGGAAAGCCCAAATACATCTTTCATTGTAGCTCATTAAAGCAGGATTAAAAAAGTCACATAGCCACACCTAGCTGCAAGGAAGGCTAGGGAATAATACTTTTAGCCCAAAGCATGTCTACACTAACTACAGTTTAGATCTCTTGTGAAAAGGGAAGAAGAGAATGAATGTTGGTTAGCAATTTGCAACCTCTGCATACACCTAAATACAGAGATCACACCTAAGGGTTTCTCTAGGAGTAGCCTATTAAGTGACCCTTTCTACAGACATTACATTTTTCTAGACAAATAATATTAAAAACTGAAACTGACAGCATTCTTTCAGGAATGATTTAGGCCCATCTACAGCCTTAATAATATGTGAAAAAAAAGTAGAATAGGATAAATCTATTTTGTCTTGCTCAAAATTAATTTAATCCACAAATATATGGAACACCCACCATATGATAAACACTAGTTACATTTTGAGAATGCAGAGATAAAGAAGACAGACAAGGTCCCTACTAATAAGGAACTTATATTCTGAGGAAAAGACATAAACTAAAAATAAAATAAAAAATAAAATAGACAAAATAAATCTACTCTAAGTACCAGGAAGAAAATAAAACAGGGTGGGAGAGAGTAGTCGGAGGGGCTACTTTATGATGGATGTTATAGACAATCTTTCTGAGGAGTTGGCATTTGAGCTGAGAATGGAATTTGTTAATGACAGTAATTATATGTCTCCAAATTATTCTTTATAAAAAGCTAATGGAGTCATTTATCTTATACACTGTGTACTAGCTCCCTAGATATAGATACAATTTTTAGCTGTCTTACAAATTAAATTCATCAGAAGTACCATGAATGATACTTAAATTATTTAAAGTATTCAGCATCACTGTGTCTGCTTTCCCATCTTAAAAACGGGTAATTTATTATACTCAGCCCAGTTCAAACAGACAAGTTTGGTCAACTAATATTAGACAAAGGAGCTACAAATATTCAATGGACAAAAGACAGTCTCTTTAATAAATTGTGCTGGAAAAACTGGATATTCACATGTAAATAAAAAAATAAACAAGCATCAAACTAAATCTTCTGCACAGCAAAACAATCAACAAAATGAAAAGGCAATATACAGAATGGGAGGAAATATCTGCAAATCATATATCTGATATAAGGGTAATATCCAAAAAATATAAGGAACTCATACAACTGAAGAGCAAAAGAAAAAGAAGAAAAAACAAAAACCCCAAATAATCCAATTTAAAAATGGGCAAAGGACCTGAATAAACATTTTTCCAAAGATAGTATTCATTTGGACAACAGGTACATGAAAAATTGTTCAATATTGCCAGTTATTAGGGAAAAGAAAATCAAAACCACAATGAGATACCACCTCACATTGAAGAGCTATGTCAAAAGACAAGAGATAACAAATGCTGTTGAGGATGTGGAGAAAAGGAAACTCTTGGTCGGACTATAAACTGGTAAAGTCACAATGGAAAACAGTATCGAGGTTCTTCAAAATATTAAAAATAAAACCACTATGTGATCCAGCAACCCCACTTCTAGGTTTATAACCAAAGGAAAAGAGAATCTCAAAGAGATATCTGCACCCCAATGTTCACTGCAGCATTATTTACAATAGCCAATACATGGAAACAACTTAATTGCTCATCAACAGATAAATGGATAAAGAAAATGTGGTGTACGATGGAATACTATGTAGCCAAGAAAAAAGAGAAGAAAATTCTGCCATTTATGACAACATGAACAGACCTTGAGGGAATTATGTTAAGTGAAATAAGTCAGACAAATATTGTACGACCTCACTTACATGTGGATTCTAAACAAACTCTTAGAAAAATAGATCAGATTTGTGGTTACCAGAGGCAAGGGGTAGAGGGTTGAGGAAATTGGATGTAGGGGCTTAAAAGTTACAAACTTCTAGTTATCAGATAAATAAATGCTGGGGATGTAATGTATAACATGATGACTACAGTTAACACTGTTCTATGGTATATTTAAAAGTCACTAAGGGAGTAGATCCTAAAAGTTGTCACATCACAAGGAGAAAAAGAGGTTTCCATTAAATATTTACAATTATTATTACAGTAAAAAACATATAACTTGAAATTTACCATCCTAACAATGTTTAAGTGTACAGTTTATTAGTATTGAACATATTCACATTCCTTTGCAACAGATTCTAGAGATTTTCATCTGGCAAAACTGACAACTTTATACCCATGAAACACTAATTTCCCTTCCAATTTCCCCCAAACCCTTGGCAATCACCTTTTAACTTTCTGTTTAAATGATTCTTACTACTTTGGATACTTCATATGAGTGGAATCATACAGTATTTGTTCTTTTGTGACTGGCTTATTTCATGCAGCATAATGTCCTCCAAGTTCTTTCATGTTGTAGCATTTGACAGCATTTCCTTATTAATAAGGCTTCATAATATCCCATGATATGTGTAAGTCACATTTTCTTTATCCATTCATCTGTCAGTGGATTCTTAGGTTAATTTCTCATCTTGACCATTTTGATTAATGCTGCAATGACTGTGGAAGCACAGTTATCACTTGAGATCTTGATTTCAATTGTTTGAAAATATACCGAGAAATAGGATGGCTGAATCATACTATTCTATTTTACGTTCTATTTTTGGAGGAATCTCCACACTCTGTTTCATAATGGCGGCAACATTTTACATTCCCACCAATAGTGTAAAAATGTTCCAATTTCTCCACAAGCTCACCAACACTTGTTATTTTCTTTTCTTTTGATAGTGGCCATCCTATCTCATTGTGGTTTTGATTTGCATTTCTCTTATAACTAATGATGTTGAACATCTTTTTATATGCTTGTTGGCTACTTGTGTATATTGCTCTGAGAACTGTCTATTCTAGTCCTTGCCCATTCTTCAATTGGGTTATTTGTATTTTTGTTGAGTTGTATGAGTACATTACATATTCTAGAGATTAACATAATTTGAAATTATTTTTTCCTATATTGTAGGTTGTCTTTTCAAGCTGTTGATTTTTTGTTTGTTTGTTACACAATAGTTTTTAAGTTTGATTTATTCCCAGTTGTCTATTTTTGTTTTGTGGCCTTAGCTTTTGGGGTCATATCCAATAAAACATGACCAAATCCAATATCCTGAAGTTTTTTTCCCTGTGTTTTCTTGTAGGAATTTTATAACTTTTGGTCTTATGTTTGTCTTTAATCTGTTTTGGGTTAATTTTTATATATCATGTAAGGTTAGAGTCAGATTTCATTCTTTTGCCTGTAGGTATATAGTTTTCCCATCACTACTTGTCGAAGACACTGCCCTTTCCCCATTAGGTAGTCTTGACACCCTTGCCAAAAATCATTTGACCATATATGCAAGGGTGTATTTCTGGGCTCTCTGTTCCATTGGTTTATGTGTCTGTCTTTCTGATAGTACCACACCATCTTGATTGCTGTTGTTTGGTAGTATGTTTGACATCAAAAACTGTGAGGCTCCAACTTTGTTTTTTCCGGATTATTTCAGCTGTATGTATGAATTTTGGGTGAATTTTTATATTTCTGAAAAAAATACCATTGAAATTTTGATAGACATTGTATTAAATTTGTAGATCACACTGGGTAGTATGGATAATTAAACAATATTGAGTTCCAATCCATGAACATAGGATCTTTACATTTATTTGTGCTCCTTTGATTTCTTTTAGCAATGATTTGCAGTATTCAGTGTTATACACCTTGTGACCCTGGATTAAATTTATTTCTAAATATTTTATTTTTTTGGTGATATTGTAAAATTGTTTTCTTAATTTTTTCTTCAGATCATTGTTAGTGTGTAGAAAGAGAACTGATTTTTATTTGTTGATTTTGCATCCTGCAACTAAACTGAAATTGCTCATTAGTTTTAACAGTTGTGGAATCTTAAGGGTTTCTATATATAAAATCTTGTCTTATTCATGATTGTTTACTTCTTCCTTTCCAATTTGGACTTATTATTATTATTATTATTTTTTGTCTAATTACTCTGGCTGGTTCTTGTAGTGCTGTGTTCAATAGAGGTGGAGAGAGTAGAGATCCTTGTTTATTAATTAAACTCCTGCTTCTGATCTTATAGGAAAAGCTTTCAGTTTTTTACCATTGGATGTGAGGACTTATGAGCTTTTCATATATTGCTTTTATTATTTTGAGGTAGTTTCCTTTTATTGCTAATTTGTTGAGAATTTTTTTTATCATGAAAGAATGTTGAATTTTGTCAAATGATGTCAGTTTATCCTTCATTCTGTTAACATGCTGTATAACATTGGTTTATTTTATATGTTAAATCATCCTTGAGAACATTTTACCACTGTAATAATGTGATTTTCTCAATTGCTACTATATCTTAAGTCTTAGTCTAAATCCTGATTCTGATGAAACAGTCTGACCTTGGCTAGATTTTGATGACTAAAAACTCATTGAACTTGTATGTGTTTGGGGGTAAAAATAAATGCACAATAAATGAGAATAAATATAAAATACTAGTTGAGAATATGAACTCTCAAGTCATACTCCATGAGTTCAAATCTTACCTCTTTTCCTTACTAGTTTTTTGAGGTTGAGCAGATTATTTAGCGTGTTTGTGCCTCAGTTCCTCACCTGTAAAATGTAAACACCAATAGTAGCTATCTCATAAAGCCACAATAAGAATATATATAATTTTAAAATTGGATTTTGTATGCAATTTCATTACTGAAATTGGCGATTTTTAAAATAAATGTTTTTCTTTTAGAATAGTTTTAGATTTTTAGCATAATTATGATAGTACAAAGAATCCCCACATACTCATCTAGTTTCCCCTATTAGCATCTTACACTAGTATTGCACACTTGTCACAACTGAATGAACTAATGAATTAATATTGTTACATTTTTTTCTTTTCTTTTTTTTTTTTTTTTAACCTCAGACTCCTTAGTTTTACTTAATGTCCTCATTCTTTTCCAAGATCTCATTCAGGTTACAACATTATTTTTAGTCATCAGGTCTCCTTGGGCTACTCTTGACTGTGACAGTTTCTCAGACTTCCTTTGTTTTTCATCATTTTGACAGTTTTGAGACATATTGGTGAGGTATTTTTTAGAATAGCCCTCAATTTGGAATGTCTGGTATTTTTTTCTCATGATTAGCCTGGAGATACGGGTAGGAGGAAGACCATGGATTTAAAATGCTATTTTCATTACATCGTATCAAGGGTACATACATACTCTCAGGATGATTTATCAGTGTTGACATTAACCTTGATCACCTGTCTGGGTAGTATTTGTCAGATTTCTCCACACTGAAGTTACTATTTCCCCCCCTTTTCTATGCTGTACAGTTTGGAAAGAGTTCACTCTGTGCCACAGCCCACACTTAAGAAGTAGAGCTGTATTCTGTCTCTTTGGGGACAGACTATCTACATCAATCATTTGGGATTATTCTGTATGGGATATTTGTCTCTTCTCCCATTTATTTATTCAATAATTTGTTTATATCAGTATGGACTCAGAGATACTTATTTTATACTCTGAGTTATAACCCACTACTACTTTATTGCTCAAATTGTTCCATCTTTGGCCACTGGGAACTATTTAGTTGGCTACTGTGCTCCTTTCAGATACCACCCCCCCCACATTGTGAGGTTTTGTTTTGTTTGTTTTATAGTATTTTTTTCTTTCTGGCATTATAAGGTACTCCATTCTGTCTCCTTCTGTATGTAAAGGAATCAGCCACTTCTTCAAGGAGCTCAGGTTCCTTTCACTGGAAAACAGTATTAGAAACCAAGATCTGGACACTAGGAATGCTTGTTGCTACTGGGGTGTGTTTCTAGGCCCAGGATACATTTTTGTTTGCCATAACTCTTGTTTATAAAACTCACAAGCCTTCCTTATTCAAATAAGAATTTGAATTCAATAAGAATTACTGACAACACAGAATTTAGACTTGTGTGTAAGAAAATGAATATCTTATGCTATTATTAATATGAGAATTACATTTATTTTTTCACATGCTTTCTATTTCTATTGCATTAAATGGATATATATTAATTTTTGAAAGGTAGTATAACACAGTGGTTATACTTGGACTCTGAAGCCAGAATTCAAATATTATCATTTGGTAATACTGCCAATAGCTATATTCATATTTGTATTCAGAAAAAAATTTTAGAAAAATGTTTATTACTTTATAAATCACCTGATATATGAAAGTGGCTGTTCCTTTTCTGATCTTTTGTTCTTGTATCTACATCTTGTAAATTTCAAAAACATACTCAATCTTAAAATAAAAGAATATATTACATAAAAACAAATTATTAAACATTTAGGTTGTCCCAACAAAATAGCTGTTTAAATATTGTTACTATTCCTTTCAATTAATAATATGATAAGTTACCTTATATAGAGATAAATATTATTTAAAAGTCCCTTCTGGAATTAGTACATTATCTTGTTTCCCTAGAAATATATTTGTTATCTTTCTTAAATATAATTCGACCACACATTAAAGTATTGATCCACTTCATAAGTAATTGGAGTGTGCGTATTCTTGTAAGTCCCTTTTTAAAGATATATACATATTTCCTCTTACTTTATGTAAAATGCATATCAAAAAGAAAAAGACTGACTTTTGGGCGCCTGGGTGGCTCAGTTGGTTAAGCGACTGCCTTCGGCTCAGGTCATGATCCCAGGGTCCTGGGATCGAGTCCCACATCGGGCTCCCGGCTCAGCGGGAAGCCTGCTTCTCCCTCTCCCACTCTCCCTGCTTGTGTTCCTGCTCTCGCTGTCTCTGTCTCTGTCAAATAAATAAATAAAATCTTAAAAAAAAAAAAAAAAGACTTTTATTACTATCAACAATTAAATGAAAGAAAACTTAAGACAACTACTACTTCTAATAGATAAAGTTTAACCCTGTATTTTGATTCTTTATGTACTTATTTTCTGACTAAGTATGCATCTTAGCCTACTAAGAAAATAAAAATTTGAAAATATCGCTAAATTGGACAATTTTTGAAATATATCTTTAATTGCTTTTGTGTTTTGTATTGTCATGTGTCTTTTTAGTACTGTTATAAAGATACTAGCAATTGAATCAAACAGCTTGCAATTCAAGAAAATCCTTAAGTTTACTAATATTTGCCTCAATGACCAAATCACTGGGTTGTTTCAATATTTTGTAAACACCTCTTCAAATGTTATAGGAAAACAACTTTACAGCTGTAATCTCTTTGACAACTAAGCAACTTAAAAACTCAGGGTTTTTTTTCCTACTATTAGGGAAACAGTGGTTGAAACAGCTGCAAAAAATGGTCCAAATTATAATTATACATGTATTAGGGTTAACTTCTGAATGAATATGTTACAAAGCTATTTTCAGATAAAAGGTGTCAGTGTAATTCTAAATGTCAGGCTGCCTCTTATTGCATCTGGAATCAAGATAGAAAGAACTGGACAGGTGAACGGCTCTAGCTTTATTCCAATGCCTTCATGTATTCTCCTTTTCAAATGAACAAATATCCAATCCAATGATTCCAATACCTCAAATACAAAATGGGAATATCAATTGAGGGAATGTCCATTTGAAAATAAAATAAACAGTTATTACAGCAAGGGAAAAATACTTATCATATATTTTTTTTAAATGCATGCATGCATATACACATTCTTACAAACACAGATACACACAGAATAATAAATATTCTAGAGAAGGAGTTGACAAACTTTTTCTGTTAAGGGCCAGACACTAAATATTTTATGCTTTGTGAGCCCTACAGTCTGTTGTATCTATTCAATGCTGCCATTATTTTGCAAAATCGGCTATAAATAACACATAAACACATAAACAAATGGGCATGGCTCTGTTCCAGTAAAACTTTATTTATGGAAACTAAAATGTGCATTTTGTATAATTCCCATGTCTCACCAAATATTGTTTTTAATTTTTTTCAATCATTTAAAAATGTGGAAACCATTCAGAGCTCATGGACTAACAAAAATAGGAAAAAGAGTGGCTTTGGTCCTCACACCCTAGTTTACCAACCTCTGCTTTGCTGCAACTGCTGCAGGGTAGATTTTATTGCATATGGAATGAGGAAAAAGGGCATTTATACATCACTGGTTATGCTGCCCCCAACTATAATCATATCTTTTGCCCTTTTTCTTATATTTTATATGTCCCCATAATGACCAAGAATTTCACCAATGTCATTATTTTTCATTTTGTTCACTTTGGGAAAGTGGTTTATTCTCTCTGAGATGCAGTCTTTTTCTAAGTGGTAAAAAAATAACTAACACAGAATTATTATAAGGATGACAGAAGCAGCTGAACACTGACCAGTATATAATGGAAGCTCAAAACAATTTTAAATGATTATTAACCTTGAGGTTCATACTGTTATTGACATTATGCAATTATATTTTATGATATTTATCAATCGTTTATATTCCATATAAATTATTCCACAATTTTCCTATTATGGAACTAGCCATTGGCCATGCCAAAAACATATATTTTTCCACCCTTTTATTATGGCGCTCTAGTAATAAGGTAGATAGATTTATAAAACCTAACATTTACTAATATGAAATAAGTATGCAGTAACTTTAAATCAATGAATAAAGTATTGATATAATTCCTAGAATGTACCATCTTTCTTGGTTACTATAATGATTAAGGAGATTAGAGGCAGTTATTAATGTTTACCATTATAACTAGAGGTGCATGTCCATTGATAAAATTTACTTTCAACAGATTTGTAAACTATAAATTCTAATTTGGTAATTCTACTCTCTTTCAACTTACCTAATTTAATAGGGCATTAAAAATATGTAGCATTTTGGGGCGCCTGGGTGGCTCAGTCGTTAAGCGTCTGCCTTCGGCTCAGGTCATGATCCCAGGGTCCTGGGATCGAGCCCCGCATCGGGCTCCCTGCTCCGCGGGAAGCCTGCTTCTCCCTCTCCCATTCCCCCTGCTTGTATTCCCTCTTTCGTTGTGTCTCTCTCTGTCAAATAAATAAATAAAATCTTTAAAAAAAAAAATATGTAGCATTTTGCTACTTGTAGAGAGAGTTCCCATGTACTTTTAAAATTTGTTTTCTCTCAAAAAAAAATAAAATAAAATAAAATAAAATTTGTTTTCTCTCAATATTTAAAAAAATACTGAGAGAATTCTCTGAATAGTTTGAACTACATATATATTACACATATATAATTCTGATATATATGAAAAAAACAGAAGAACACATAATAAATTTTTTCAAAGACCCTTGCATTGTTGTAAAGATAATAAATTTTATTACTCATAATGAAATATATATATATAATTTTTGAATGAGTGCTATGATTTGTAGCATAAGCATTAAAAAATAGTAAAGCAGTTCATAACCACCAATTTAGTTTAGATATAAAACGAAATAAAATATCAAAACAGAGGCGCCTGGGTGGCTCAGTCACTTGACTGACTCAGGTCATGATCTCAAGGTCGTGAGATAGAGCCCCACGTTGGGCTCACGTGCTCGGCGGTGTGGAGGCTGCTTAAGATTCTCTCCCTATCCCCTTCCCCTTCCCACCTGTCTCTCTAGAAAAAATATAAGTAAATAAATAAATATTAAAACAATATGAAATGCAAAAAAAGAAGAAAAGAAACACACTATAGGCAGAATAAATGAAAACTTTTGACAGAATAGTAGATATAAATCTAAATATATCAATAATAATGTTATATGTAAATTTAAAAGGCCCAGATCTTCAAATTTGATGAAAAGAAAATTTAACTATTGGTGCTTATAAGGGCAGTCCTAAAACTTAAGGCCATAAAAGAGATTACATAGTTTCCTAGGGCTGCCATTGTAATTAAGTAACACACATTTGTAGACTTAAAACAACAGAATCCAGACAAGGTAGAGAAACTAATACAGTAAAAGCATTTCTTTGAAAACATAAATTCAGGTGATAAACATCTAGCAATACTGATCAAGATAAAGGGAGATACAAATAACTGATATTAGGTATTAAAGTGGTGGTATCATTAGAAAAAAATCACAGAAATTAAAAGGCTAATTCAATAATATTATAAGAAAATTTATGCCAATTAATATGAAAACTTAGATAAAAGACAAATTCCTTGAAATGCACTAATAAAACTGACATAATCTGAAATACGACGCCAAATAGCCCTATAATTTTGAAAGTAATTGAATCATCAGTAATTTCACACTACAAAACACCTATTTTAGTGGTTTTACTAATAAATTCTGTCAAAATTTAAAGAAAAAATGATATCTACAGTGTATAAATTCTTTCAAAGAGGTGGGGGAGAATGTAATACTTCTAAACTCAGTTTATGTGTCTAAAACAACCCTAATAGCACAACCTGACAAAAATTCCAAGGCATAGCAAGCCAATTTCTCTCCATAATCAATAATCCTTAAAACATATATTAGCAAATAAATCTAGTAGGATAAAAAAAGAGTACAAAACATCCTTACAAGTGGCATTTATCTCAGGAATGCAAGGCTGGCTTAATATTGGAAAAGTGATCGCTGTAATACTGTATATTAATAGAATGAAGAAAAAACACATGATTTTTCATAATAGATTGAGAAATAAAAACAACTAACAAAAGTAAATTAACAAAAGTCATCACCCATTTATAATTAGAATCTAGAATATTAAAAAACTAGTATTATATAGGAGGGTCTTTACCTAATAAACAGAACCTATGAAAATCTATCTTTCTGTGCTTGACTTTTTTGTGAACTGGCTTTTCATTATATGCTTATAGTATTTGCTTTTGACCCACCAGAACTAAATAATTCATTCTTTAAGTGTCTACATTTTAAGTGCCCAGGAAAATATGGTTGAACCACCATAGGTTAGGTAGCTACTCATGTATAAATCAGCTATGGTTAGTGGCTGCACTGTTGAGTTATATAGTCTACTTGCACTCAAAATTTGCTGAGCCGTAGATTTTCTGATAAGGAGACAAAACCCATCTCCTATACTACTGAAACCTAAAGTAATATTAATGATTAAGTGTCAAAAAAACTCCTCTCTCAGAGGCAATGATAAGAAAAGTTTTCAGGTAGGATATGGACTATCTCTTGAATAATAAAAGTTTAATCAGTATCAAAGTCCCACTTCTAGTTTTCTCTTCTACTTAGGTTAGCATAGATATTAGATTTTTTTTCAAAGCAGCCTTAACTGCAAGTGTGAAAATGATAACCCATTCCTCACCATTGATAAAGGTTATAAAAATAGCCACTTTGGAATTAATAATAGATTTCACCATATTCAAAAACTTGTGTGTGGAAGAGTGGGTATTTGTGACTAGGATCAGTGAAATAGAATTCAATTACTAAGCTATTTTTCATGCTTCCGTACCTGTGCAGGGACTCTCTCAGAGACAGACATTTCTTTTCCCAATGATACTTTACAAGTTTTTCTATTTTTATTAACATTGTATATTGCTTCATTATAGGGTAATTATAGAAAAAGTAGCTAAGTGAGTTACATTCATCTGCTTGAACATGACAAAATGGTATCATTTTAGGAAGATAAGGATTAGCTCAGAATTTTTCATAAGTAGTTCATAAAGGTAAATATTAGCTCAGAAAAAAATAAAAATAAAAGGTAGTTTATGTTTGGCAGAAACCTTTAAATTCCATTACTCATGAGTTCAAAACAACAAAGAGAAAAATATATACAGAAAGAAAAAAGAAAATGTCTAATTGGAATACTAATTTCATTTTCCTGTTCTGAAAATTATTTTCTTGCAACTTTTTCTTTTAAGATATATAGTTTTTTTTTTCCATTACAACCAAAACAAATACAAATAAAAAAATATATATTGACATAAGAAATACATCCAAAATTTTATAGCATTTAGTTTTCTTTCATCATTTTGAGTTGCCAAGATTACATATAAAAGATGTACTTATGGGGCGCCTGGGTGGCTCAGTTGGTTAAGCATCCAACTCTTGATTTTGGCTCAGATCATGATCTCAGGGTCATGGGATCTAGTACTGCACTGGGCTCTGAGCTTAGCACAGAGTCTGCTTGAGATTCTTCCTCTCCTTCTCCTTCTGCCCCTTACCTCATGCTCTCTCTCTCTCTTTTAAAATCTTTAAAGAAAAAGATGTATTTATTTTAGATGAACTAGTTACATAATCTAACTTAATTCACTAGCTTTTTTTAAAAAAAGATTTTATTTGTTTGTCAAAGAGTGGGAGAGAGAGAGCACAAGCAGGGGGAGTGGGAGAGGGAGAAGCAGGCTTCCCGCTGAGCAGGGAGCCTGTGGAGCTCAATCCCAGGACCCTGGGATCATAACCTGAGCTGAAGGCAGACCCTTAACTGACTGAGCCACCCAGGCATCTCTAATTCACTAGTTCTAAAAGCTATAGGTTATCATTGAGATATTTCAAATTATATGATTTAGAATAATATATGTATTAGAAAAACTTTCATAAATGTAAAAATGTTTATATTCTACATAATGTGAACAGTAGTTGTAGGAAGAAAGTAAAAGTTCATGTATATTCAATTTAATAAATATTGTTTCAAAATGACTTTGGGCAAGGTCCATGATGCCTTTTCCTCTCTTCTCCCTCCCCCTTCCCCTACCCCCTTCCTTATTTCCTATTTCTGATTTGTTCTCAGTAAATTAGCCCCAGAAACTTAACAAATGAAAAAAAAATGTTAAATCACACAAATTTCTTGATTATTTTTACTTCTCTGACTCATTTGCATGGAATCTCTGGAAATTATTTATTTATTTTTTTAATTTTATTTATTTATTTGACAGAGAGAGACACAGCGAGAGAGGGAACACAAGCAGGGAGAGTGGGAGAGGGAGAAGCAGGCTTCCCAAGGAGCAGGGAGCCCGATGTGGGACTCGATCCCAGGACCCTAGGATCATGACCTGAGCCGAAGGCAGACGCTTAACGACTGAGCCACCCAGGCGCCCCTGGAAATTATTTTTAAAATACATATGAGGTTGGCCTCGGACATAGTAATACTGGCACCTGTTTAGAATATGATTTGGTTTTATTAAAACTACTCCTTCAATTGCTTAGGTTTTTTGTTATAAAGGGGGCCATAAGGTTTTCAGTTTATTCACAAAGCACACTGAGAAGGCATGGTATGTCCTCCATTAGCAACTCTGTGTCTTGGAAAACAACTCAGTATCTTTAGAGCACTCCTGCTCTTTTTCTTTTTGAAAGGAAATTTTAATGTAGTAAACAGGTTTAGTAAACATGGCAAGTCTTTTTGTTGTTAATGAAGACATGATACATTTAGAAATGTATTAAAAAAAAAAAAAGGCCAAAAAAAAAAAAATTTCCTAGAAAGACGTTTCACAAGGAAAACACCAGCCCAGGTTCTATCCCCTTCAAACAGAAGTGGCTTTTGCACAAATCAGCAACTCCCCTCCAACATACAAAAGCACTGCCATTTGCCTTGCAAGCAGAACATAAAACATATGCTTAGTTACTGAATTTGAACATTAAGCAGAATTAGTGTAGAGCATATTTTAATAAGTTACTTCAATACCCACCTGGTCCAGTTTAACATATTTGTTGGTAGATCCAGTTTGTACATTTTCCACAGGTATACTGAACAATAAACCATGTATTGTCCCATTATTTTTTAAATGGCAGTTCTTGTAGTTCAAGCAAACCATTAAGATTACAAAGAGCTCTCTTGAAAGAAATTCTCAGATGAAAATACATTAATGAAAAACCCTGAAAGTTAAACAAGCCTGGTTCTTTTTCACTAAAATGGTGGGATCAAGGTAGAATGCCTATTCTGAAGAGCAGCTCCATTTGTTTCCCCATGAAAAAAGGCCAAATTTTTCTGAACTGTTATAATTTAAAAATTAAGCCAATGAAGAAGAAAACATACACCTTAAGATACTATAGAACTTGAAATATGTCAGGGCTTATGGAATGGGAAATAGAATCCTGATTTTTTTTTTTCATAAAAGGAAACTGTAACACGTTTTAAGGGAAAAACAAAACAAAACAAACCAGAACTCTGAATATGGATAGCAGTACATGGTGCTATGCACAGAACACCACACAGGAATGAATTACACATCAATAATATCATGATGAGAGTAATTAGCTGGGGACTTATACTTCCAGCAACAGAGCTCCTAAGTAAAAAATGTGTTAAAAGCCTGTAATATCAACAAAGACCCCCCAAACAAACAAACAGAGATGGGGGATGAGGGGAAACAGGGAGGAAAAGCAGTATGCATGGGTTTATTATAGACATGGTATTCAGCAGCATAAATATAATATGTTCCATTGAGTCCCCCAAACGGGGCAAAACTTATCTCCTACTGCTAAACATGGGAAAGATTAAGAGAGTGGAACAAATTCATTTGTAACTATAACACCCCCCTTATTTGAGTGACTAGTTGTTCAATCTGATGCTGTATGTTAAGGAAATGTGAATATGCATGAATAAAGCAAAATAAAAACAAAAGGCTAAATTATGAACTTTAATAACTGGAAAAACCATCCATTTTAAAGCCTAGTTGTGATCCTGATCATTGCTATATATGACATAAACCATAGAAACAAAGGCCAAGAAAAAAAATTTCATTTTGTTTAGTACTTAAACTTGATGTTGTCCTAGGGAAAACTTATAATTCAATGAATGTGTCACACGTATGACTAAAAAGTCCCCTTCTGGCTTCAAATGAATTTAAAGAACAATCTTCCTTGACTAATTTTTCTTTCATGTCAAACAACCCTTCTATGTACAGGACCAACTTAAATCCCTCCTGCCCTTCAAACACTAGATATTAACATCCAGGAACATTCTATACAATGCAAAGTGCCTTAAGAGAAGGATTCTGTAGTACCAGCGATATAACCAATCTGAGGAAGCCTGGGTGCTCTTAACACTGATGGGAGCCAGTCAGGCAATGGTGGTTTGTCTCACCACAGGTGTTTCCTCCAACAACTGCATGATGAGTTCATGCAGGGGTTTGCAGAACGTTGTCTAAACCCCCCTGTGAGATGCAGAAAATCAAACGTGTGGTGGCGGGAGAGGGTGCTGTCTGCATGCACGAAGCCCTCATCTGTATCCAGTGCTGAACACTGGCAAGCTCAGCAGGGAAACCGTAAGGAGTTGGTTCACCTTGGCATTCTTTCACCTCAAAGGGTGGGGCTTCTCACCTCAAGGAAACAAACCCAGTACAAAGACTTTGGCCTGCTGCTACCTTGTGTTGATAAGTTGTATGATGGCCTCAATTCCATCTGCTGCTTCTTCTGCCATGTTTTCATGCTTGTTTGTTCCTTCCCAGACAACAATGACCTTAGGTTTAATATTCTCCAGTTCTCCATCCTTTTAGTCTGCACAAAACAAGTCTTGTTGCATCTCCTCCAATTCCAAAATTCCGTGCATGAAGTGGGGAAAAAAAGCTCTCGCCATATTTCATATTGGTGCATCAACTGCACCACAGAGTCCCCCACAAACAGTACATCAGGTTCATTGTCTTTATAGTCCAGGAGAAATCTGTTATGCTGAGACATGCACCTGTCATCTCTTTGAATATCTTCCACTGCATGTGGCATAGCTGCTGGGTTTGAGTCTCCCTGCCTCATTACACACTCAGGCAGAGGGTCCATGTGGGCCCCAAGAGGCTGCGGCATCTGCGGGTGGCACATCTGTACCTCACTCAGTCTCAGCGGCCCGGCTCCAGCGTGTCCCTCTTTGGACCCCAGCACCAGCAGCAGCCATTCCTCCTCCTCTCTTGACCATGACAGCAAAGGCAGCTTTTCTTAGACCTCTTTTGCAAATATACTGCATTAAATGCTTTAGGTTTGCTTTTTTTTCCCTAAGATCCAGCAGAGTGTTAGTGGGTGTGTTGTAGGGGTAGATCTAATGACTAACACTCAATTACTTCATCTGACTTACAGAGAAAAGTATGAGTATTCAGCTGGGCTGAACAGAGGAGTACAGATAATTGATTCATCACTAGTAATTATGTTTTATAAGAAAAAGAAACCAACTATATATTATAAAAAGAAAAATGTGTCAGTACATAGTTAAACACTTTTCTCATTCCAACCCAGGTTGTATATCTTCTAACCAGACTAAGAAATTCTCTAGAAAGAATTAATCAGCATTACTTGACTAACTGAAAACACACAATCTGAGTGACCTATTTTGTGGTAGGTCCATAACAAACAAATAAAAATAAATAAGCTCATATACCATCTACCAGAAGAGACAGACATGTAAAGACCTTGCAATAAGCACAATTAATGCTGTGAAGAGAAGTTAAGTGACAACATAAGCAGAGGAAAAAGTCAAGGAATAAAGATGCACAAATGCAATTTTTTTTCCAAATGCAATTCTTTCTCAAGAAAACCATGAGCATTTACTGCAAATGGAAATAAGGAAGAGGGAGCCTGGGTGGCTCAGTCAGTTACGCATCTACCTTCTGCTCAGGTCATGATCCGGGGATCCTGGGATCAAGTCCTGTGTCAGGCTCCCTGCTCAGCGGGGAGCCTGCTTCTCCCTCTGCCTCTGCCTCTCTCTCTCTGTCTCTCATGAATAAATAAATAAAATCTTTAAAAAAAAAGAAAAGAACATAAGGAAGAAATTGCAACTGAAATCTGGAAGGGCAGTTTGCTGCCAGATAGTGGAAGATCTTGAATGCAATGTAAAGGAGTTTGGATTAGAAAAGATCTAAAAGTTTGGTAAGGAGAGTGGTATGACCAAATATTAGTTTTAGAAAGAAAAGTCTGGCTGGCATGTGGAACATGGTTTAGAATGAGTAAAAACTAAAGCAAAAAGATTAGTTCTACAAACCCGGATGAGAGACAGTTGAAACTGATATAGGGCAGTAGTAATATATATTTTGCAATAAAATAGTTGAATTCTTCATGTGGTATTGGGAAAAGGGAAAGGAGAAGAAAAGAGAGTTGGTGAAAAAGAAGGAGAAGGATGGGGTCTTATATACACAGGATGGAGGATCCAAGAAAATCCAGAGGTTGGGGTGAAAATCAGAAGAGAAGAGAGGAGTAAGTAAAGGGGAAGCGGGAAATCACAGTTCATACCTCCCTGTTGTCAAGAAATTATTTTTAACCAAAGAAATTTTTTTCTGAAATAAAGACTTCCAATTGTTTGCCCTATGGGATGTTTTCATCCTACACACTTAGTTAAAATGTAAGCTTTTAGGGACTACAGCATACAACACTGCTTCCAGAAGCTTTAAAGTCTAACAACTAAAATGTTTTCCTGAATTCAGGCCTTTTTCTTTTCTCTTTTTTTTTCCTGATCATACCATTAAGCAGTACTGCAAAATTGGTTTTGTTATTAGCCTAGGGCTTCTAGTAAGCACTTTTACTTTTTTAAAGGGTGAATATCACAGACCCTAATGCCCTGAGTAATTGAGATTTCAGTATAGCCTTAATTTTATTCATGGAGATTTACATTCAAGTTCCATTAACCTTAATAGGAAGCCATTACCTAACTGGCACGGGTTATTGGTAATTCAGAATAATTCAAGATAGACTTACTTCATTTGATATTTTTTGTTACAAATGTCAACAACTTCCATTTAAAACTAAGTATGCATCATGTTATCTACTCCTAGGCAATTCTGCACATGAGCAACACTAATTATTTTATAGGAAATTAAATATTTAAAAAAAGCATTGAATCCTCTAAGAATGTTTAAGTATCTTTTAAAAAATACTCCGTTCTTACAATTATTTTAAGAAATGTCTAATAACCTGGAAAGTTATCTAAGAGAAATTTTCTTACTGATATCTGAATACAGATTCAAACAGCAAAACAAAACAACACAAAACATCAGCACGTCAAATATAAAATTAAATACAAAGCTTTGCATTAATACTAGGTTTTTAAAATGTATTTAGGAATTTGCATAATTTGGATGATTGAATTATGTAAATTCAAATCTATAAGATTGGGGAACAGAAATAAATGAATGGGAATTTAGATTATGGGTAAAATATTAAAATTAAAAATTAAAATTAAACATTAAGTGATTATATATCAATATGTGTATATAAATGAATTAATAAGAGTGCCAGTTCATGTTCATCTACAATTAAGGTGGTTGTAGAAAAACACATACACACATACACGCAAGAGTCACTATGATAACATTACCCTTAAAGTCTTCCTTGACATTTAAATTTGTGTATTAATTTTTTAAATTTGTATATTTAAGCAGCATTTATAGTTATGTGTTTTCTATGTATTTGGAGCAGAATTAATTATTATGGAATAATCAATAAAAGTATATTCTACCCTTCATTTGCCACATTTTCTATGCAGCAAAATTAGGATAATATGAGCTAAAATCTTCTATTCCTAGAAAGAGTTAAAAGATATTTCTTTAGTGAATGCTAAAATACAACTAGTTGCCTATGAATACAAGTCAAATTTCCAAAATGTAAAGCTGTTTTAATGTTATTATAGAAATATATTAAATTTGGGGGGCTATTGTTTTAAATGTTTTCCAAGGACAACTTTATAAACAGTCAATGAGTAGGCCTAATACTTAGCAGTTTATAAGTGAAGTAAGCCCGGCTCTGCTAATCTTTTTGCTGTTTATATCTAACCTGTGATTAAAGCAAGAGGTAGAAAAATAGATAGAAGGAATTGCAGTCTTCTGAGCCAATGTTTTTCAATGTCTGTATCATTGGGCATTCAGCTCATTGGGGATTTCGTTTAAATGTGTATCTAATTCAGTAGGTCTGGAGAGAAGGCTCTAAGACTACCTTTCTATTAACCTCCTAAATAATGCCAATATTGATACTCTAAGGATACTTTGGGTAAAAGTCCATTTCTCCTAATTTTCCAAATGAGTAAATAAACTCAGGGAACCCCTTGATTCCCAGAGATCTTAAAACTGATCATGGGCAGAACCCAAACTATATAGTTATTGTTACTCTATTAGTGACTTATAAGTATTCTTTTGTTTCTAAATATTGATTATATCGTTCTCTATGTCACATAATTTATATTTTAGTTTAATTTAATTCAGAACTACATCACTGTTAGTGACATTCTCTAATAAGTTATTGATAGTAGAAGGGGAACCATTAAGTTAGGCAGAACATTGATATCCCTTAGGAGAAAGGAGAAATTAAACCTAAACCAGTACTGGGAGGACAAGTGGTCTGTAATAACAATATAATACCTTATGTTGTGTCGGTGGTATGGATAATTTAATATGGAAGTACTGCATTGTGTCTTAATTTTGGTATGATGATTCAATCTGATCGACACAAATAATTCATTTGAATCTAATCTTTAAACCTTTGTACATATTTCCCCCTTGTGAGTTTAGTCAAGCATGCTAAATCATTACAACAGAGTTCCCAACTGGTATAGAGATTTTCTTTAGCATGTATAATGAAGTTCATTGTAAACTGGAGTAAGGTTACTGCTAGGTCTGCCAGCTTGCTTTAAACTGGAATGAGAAAGCGTAGGTAGCTGATTTGTATTGATGCAATCTCTAATTTGATTATGTTTCAATCATTCCAAAAGCTTTTAAAATGTGTTGTGGAATGAAGTTGGATGATTACACATTGTCTTCCACTAATAATAGGTATAAATTCAGCACATTTTAAAAGCCTGCATGAATGTGCCAGTTTTCAGGAGTGGTATTGATATTATCTACAGTGATGTATTTATTTATTATTTTTTTAAAAAGATTTTATTTATTTATTTGAGAGAGAGAGAATGAGAGAGAGCACATGAGAGGGGGGAGGGTCAGAGGGAGAAGCAGACTCCCTGCCGAGCAGGGAGCCTGATGCGGGACTCGATCCCAGGACTCCAGGATCATGACCTGAGCCGAAGGCAGTCTCTTAACCAACTGAGCCACCCAGGCGCCCCTACAGTGATGTATTTAAAGGAGAAAACAAATAGTGAGATAAATGGAAATATAACTATTTTTTGAATAGACTCCTTCTTAGGGAAAATTTCCACTCATTTTTACAAGCTTTTAAGGAAAACAGTAACCTAGCAGTCAAAAATAATCAGTAGTCACAAGTAGCTGGAATTTTGTCAAGTGGGTTCATTCATATACTGGTCAGTCTCCTAAGTAATGTTAACTGCCTCACAGGGAAAGACCTGGCTCATGGCATCTCCTAAAGCATCTATTTTCACACTTGTATGAGGGACGGAGGCACATAGCTGACAATAACTAAAAATTAAAAAAAAAAAAAGGAAGAAAGAAAACAAAAGAAACAAAAACCTGTGTTTTCAAGGCCTCTTCTATTTCCCACTTTAGACTGCTTAGGGCTCTGTACTTGGTCCAGTTCTCCCAATAACATCCAGCTCTGAGTTTTTCCTCTTCTCTTCCCTCATGCAAAGTAAGAACACTTGTCTTTCATCTTTCTAACTTGATCTCCTGTTGACAAAGCAGTCTATTTCACTGCTTTGGTGATTAACACTTCCACTTGTTTATCAATCACTCATGATAATGACACAAAGTGCTGGATTTAAAGAATATGATATATTACTCCATTAATTCAATACATTTATACTGTGTGCTTAAGATAGTCAACACTCTGTGCTTTGCAGGACTAAACTACAGAGGTACAAATGATATATCATACCCCTTACAACCTAGAAAATAACAATAAATGCAGAAATTTCAGGCACCTTAGAAATCCTTTGGGTGCACAATACTGTATATTTCATTTTGAGATTTTGAGATGTTTGGTTATCTATAAATTATAACACATAATTAATTATAAGTTGTGCCTATGTATAAGACTGTGTCTATGGAAAAGTAAAAGACAGAGTCAAATGAGTCATTTTTTGTTTTATTTTAGGCATTCTACTTTTACACTCTGTATAGAGAACATGGAAATGCATTTACTATGGACTAGTTCAGAACCAAATGAAACATTAGTAATATATGCAATCTGAAAAATGTACTTGCAATTATATCTCAAGGATTCATTTTATATTACTAGGACCCAAGACAACTCCAAATGTAAGTTTGGTGAGCCAAAATCAATCTAAGATCTAGAGTTAGGAAAATTTACTCACAAGTGTACACATGCATACACACAGTCACACACAGGTATGCACGCATGTGCTTTTCTGTTTTCTTTCCCCAAATATCACAATGGGCAAAATGATAAAAAACCATGTTGGAGCTAATGTATAAGAGCATTTCGATAACTTAGTAGCAGATAAGAAACTACCTAACAGCATAATTTGGCCCTTAAAGCCACTGGCGACACTTCTAAATATCTAATAATTACACACTTGAACCTCTTTCTA
Organism: Leptonychotes weddellii; assembly: GCF_054177405.1. NCBI lineage: Eukaryota > Metazoa > Chordata > Mammalia > Carnivora > Phocidae > Leptonychotes > Leptonychotes weddellii. The sequence goes on along the minus strand of NC_138375.1, from coordinate 82,344,798 downwards.
GAGTTCAATGTAAAGTTAAAGCTCACCTCAGGACTTACTCTAAACTTGTGCATCGTCAAATTTTAACTTTTCCCCACATGGCTAGAAGGAATGCTGATTTCTACAGCTCTATAATCTGACATTTCAGCTACAATACTCTTTACATTGGTTTGTTTCACTAATCGCAGAGTTTATTTGTGCCTATTTCTGTTCCACTTTTGTAACAAACAGACGGAACCATAAAACAGTACTGTTTCATTAATATTTGTTTGCTTTCTAGATACACCACAAGAGTTATTCTCAAAAAGATTATACGTATCATATAGTTATATTTTCCAAACCCTTTCAATTTAGTAGTTAATTCAAAAAGTCTCTCTGAAGATAGATTGCTACCATTTTGATTAATATTTCTTGGCATAACAGCTTCCCATTTAGCTGCAAAATTGTATTCTAATTAAATTCTTCTCAAGAAGCTATGCAAATTATTGGTAGTCTTAATGCTACCAGCATGTATCTTTTCTTCCACTGAAAGATTTCAGGAGTTTTATGCACAATTAATTTACTAGTGACAGTATCTTTATGTGTGTGATTCATAATACTGTATTATTGGGGGATATCTCCTTCCTTTAAAAGAAAATCCAGGAGATAGAGACATTTTTCAATTTTCATTTTCTCTGACTCCAAGTTAATTTCATTTGGATGGCTGAGTTGAACTTTCGGAAAACTTACTTCTACAGAATGTTTTCATTGATGACTTTGTATCAAAGCCCAAATTTCAAATAGGCAGACATTCCTTTCATTCTCTTCATCACATGGTTGTGTGTGTCAGCAAAGAGCAAAAATTCTTATTTTCTTTACTGTAAACTATATGTAACTCTTTTTTCTTTGAATCCAATTGTTATTCTTCCCTTTCAGATCCCGCCAAGGGCTTGTTAGCTAATTCCAGTCCATTTGAGAAAGTATTTAATTTCTGGCAGCTTAGCCAAAAATGAACTAGAATACAGTTTAATTAATTCAACTAGTTTTTATGAAATCTTAAAATCTAACAACAATTGGGACAGAAACTCTTAATAAACATTTGTTGAATAAACTTCTCCACATCTGCAATGATAAGAGAGCATTCCCCCCCAGTTTTCCTAAACAGGCCTACTGAAATTCATTGCCAATTACTATAGTAAAGCTGAATCACTCTGGCCAAATTCCTTAATCTTTCTGTGGCTCAACTTCTTCGCTGTGATATTGAGAAAAAAGTAATACTTATTTCCTAAAATTATTTTGGGGATTAAATGAGATACATATGCAATGTCAGTGTCTGGCATATACCATTCACAACAATAACAGTCACCACCACAACAATAATAATAGCCTTTCCAATTAACATGTGTTACCCTCAGTTAGTTTTTAGGAAACTAAGATAAAGAAATAGCAGACAGGTGGCATGGATCTAGTCAAGTCCAGGAACTCAGAGTGGAAAAGGCAAAGATCAGAAATAATATTGACATTTTGACAGGTAAAATAGAAAATGGAATAGGAACATGAGGTTATAGGCAGGTTCTGAATTTGAATGATGTAGAACTGATAACAAAAAAAATGGCCAAAGAGAGTAGGAAAATCACAAGGCTGATGAGAATTGTGAACACAAGCAGGGGGAGTGGGAGAGGGAGAAGTAGGCTTCCTGAGGAGCAGGGAGCCCAATGTGGGGCTCGATCCCAGGACCCTGGGATCATGACCTGAGCCAAAGGCAGATGCTTAACAACTGAGCCACTCAGGCACCCCGAGAATTGTTCTTTTGAGAAGCAATGTAGAATGCAGCAGGGTGGGAATGAGAGATCCATTACAAATAGCCCAAAACACAAATATGCATTAACTTAAGCAATACTAAAAATCCGTTTCAACAAAAAAATACCACTCTGTTTTAGATACCCTGATCAAATTCTTAGCATGATTCAATTGATGGGAAGAAATATAGCACACCCCTATTTCTCACACATTTAGAATTGATGCCAATCTTTAAATATTTACACTTTTATAAATTTATTTTTCTTATTGTTGAAATTAGGCTTTGCATATAGTATTTACCACATATTCTGAAATTCTCAACCCAAAGTTTTTCCAACCAATCCCATTATATTAAAAGAGAATAATAGCGGGACGCCTGGGTGGCTCAGTTGTTAAGCGTCTGCCTTCGGCTCAGGTCATGATCCCGGAGTCCTAGGATCGTGCCCCGCATCGGGCTCCCTGCTCGGCGGGAAGCCTGCTTCTCCCTCTCTCACTCCCCCTGCTGTGTTCCCTCTCTCACTGTGTCTCTCTCTGTCAAATAAATAAAATCTTTAAAAATAAATAAGTAAAAGAGAATAATAGCAACTATGAATTTTGAATATTTACTATGTACCGGTAGCTGTTCTATACCTGTTCTAATCCATTTACTTTTCATTACAGTCCAGTGGAATACTAGTGAGAGATGAGGACAAAGGTAACTTAGTCCCAGAGCTAATAAAGAACATCAAGAAGATCATTCTGCCTCTTTAGTAAACAAATGAAGTTGGAGCACCATGATAAACACAGAGGAACCATTAGAATATCATTCTTGTGGTAAAGCTTCTGAACGGAGTCAATTAATTTATAGATAGCTGATTTTATTTTTTCCTACACCTCACATGTTTTCACTCTATTAAGTATATTTTATATAGGCAATCAAATGAACCAAAAGAGGCCAATTTGTCTGGGCATTTTGCAGTGAGAACTGCCCCTGGCCCTCCCAGGCTCCCAGTCCTATGCCAAGGTAGCACACTTTTCATATCCAAACATCCTTCCCCTTGGATGGACATGGCTGAAAACTGATTTAAAGGCAATGTTTCCAGATGGACCAGAGCTTAGCTGCATGGGATAAGGCTAGCTTATTCCTGCCCTAGAGAGAGCAACAGGAGTTGCACAGTATCATTCAAAGAGGATAAATGTAACACACCTTGTCCAGCAGCATGGTCTGTGACAAAGACACATGGCTATGATACTGCTCCCTCTTCCAATTCTTCACAGTCACTTTCTTCCTCATTGCTAATGCATCAAGAGAAAGAACTCTTCCCCAACTGGTCACTTTCCTCCTGAGATGAAGTGAAAGAAATAATGAAATAATAAATATTAAATCAATTCCTTTATCTTACTTAGGGAAGGAAGCTCAATAAATCAAAACAATCTTGTCTTTTTGAGACATCTTATATCAATGCATACTGAAATTTAATCATAAGCATAGTGTGGTTGTTATTGATCAAAGGGGAGATAATCATTATATTCTATAACAAAATGACCAAATGCAATCTGACACTTACTTAACCCTTTTTATCTGAATACCACGCTTGTATATGGCAAATGGGATTTTAAGATATTTTCTGTTAAAAAATGTTTAAATTCTAAAGTATATCATTTAAAGTACCGCCTTTATATATGGAGCAGTGTCCATTCATTGTTTTGATGGTTTAAGATTATTTGTTCCCCACTTAAATCTCTTGTTCACCCTTAGTTTCTAAAATACACTGAAATCAAAAGACTGTTTTTCCATGGAAGACATATGCAAGGAGATTAACTACTATGTAGCAGAAAAACTAGTGGCACAATAAATTATGCTCCCTAATGTTTAATATTTATATTAAATAAATATATTTTTCTGGATAAAGGCCAATAATATATTTAATTTTTTTAAAACATAAGATAATCACCAAAATATGGGTGATCTTTCCATAACAAAAAGTATTAATAAGAAATTTTACAACCCCAAATGCCAAAAAAGCCAAAATCTGTCTGTGTTGAAAATACATTTTTACTTGTGATATTTTTAGTTTATAAAACTGTCAAAAAATATTTCAATAACAACAAAGGGGGCTTTATAGCTTATGGGTAATAACTTAGAGCTAAATGATATAATTACAGGCAAGTACACCTCACAAGTACACCTCTGTTGAGCTCCAGAAAGTAGTATGCATGCTGAAATTAATCACTGATGAACTGGTGCCAAAATAGAGATATTAAAGTGACAAATTTTTGTTTGTTTTTGGTTTTGTCTGTTGCTGAACAGCTGTGTTCCTATGTAACTGAAATCAGCATAGAAAGATTTCAGAAAGCTGGGCAAACAAAAGTGTTCCAGGTGATGAAATTGTGAATCACATATTCTCTCATTCAAAACAAGAAACCTTGTTCTTATAGTCTATCATCCATATTCTATGTACACATAAATAAAAACGCTTCATTTTGAATACTGTCTTTGATTAGGAAGGCCATCAATATTTCAAATTCCTATTACAATGTTAATTGACTAATTGAAGAAAATATGATTTGATAGTAAAGCCATTAGGAAAACAAACATCATCTGTTATCAATTTTTATAGCATGTTTAACTAAAGCCAATTTTGATATATCCAATGCTTTTATCTATTACCAGGACACAATGTATCAATGTTACTCTCAAGCACTAGAAAAAACTGGACATCCTAAGTCTGAAGAAAGTAAAATGCAAAGAGCACATATCAAGAAAAGTCTACTATTCAGATAAGAGCTGACCTGGAACAATCAGTAAGGAAGAGAACCTTGAAAACTTCAGTGGCAATCAGGAAGATGTAGTTAACAGAATCATTTAGAGCCACACTTAATTTCATGAAAGTATAAACTGTATGACCATTTCATTTAGATGTCACCAATATATAGTTGTTAGTTTTCATTAAAAATTTACCCTAAGGTATTTTTCCATAATGTATTTTTGGTCCTGTTTAAGACAAACATTTATTCTTTGTGTATTTCATTATGATTGTCCAAAATGTGAATTATTCAAACTATGTGCTTTCTGACAAATTATTTCTTAGCCATTTTTACTGATTATTCGACTTCCACCAAAATATAAGACTAACTACATTCACGTTCTTAATGTGTAGAAGCTCTTTCTTCAAAATATAATTCCCTTGATAAATTAAGGAAAATACACATTTTGAAAAGTTAAATTATATTTTTTAAGGTTTTAATATATTTTTGCATTGGTAAAGTAAAATTTAGCTGTGTAAGAAAATAGATCAAGAAAACATTACACATTTTAGGCTAAGAATTTCAAATTAGACAAAGACTGATAAGATTTCTTTCATTCAAAAATTTTAAAGTCAGTAAGATACAAAGGATATAGACAGTGACTAGTTCTGAACAGTAAATTATTTTGGTGGCATATTTATAAGTCAGGATTGCCTAGGATAACCAAAAAAAAAAAAAAAAAGAGAGAGAGAGAGAACAGAAAGTGACAGAATGATTATTTAAAAAAAAAGATCCAATTTCCAGTCCAGACAAACAGCTTAGAAGGTATCACTCCTATTCACACAATGGAAAAAGAAAAGCTGAACAAACTGAAAATCAACAACTCTTCTTAGGCCCATCAGAGAATTGACATGTTACAGGGCAAACCACCTTCCTGAAAACTGGAGAGAAAGGAGGATACCAAGAATTACCTTACCAGAATCAAAAATCCAAAAGTGAAAGTCCACCACTCGAGTCAGTACCAGTAGGAACACTTTAACTATAACTGACAAGTTTCTGCAGACTCAGTGTGGACTAGCTTGAGTGTTAAAAAACTCTGGATGTCCAGTCTTAGGGGGCCCCATACTTCCATGAATTTTATTTTCAGGAGCCCAACCAGGATAAAAATCTAAGAAAAATTCCCCAGCCAACCTAGAAGAAAGGAAATACCAAACTCCAGCTCCCTCCAGCCTTCCTGACACCAAAGGTGGGGTGAGGACAATTGGGAAGGGAGATGAGAAACAACTGTGAAGGTGACAGCCTATGGGCAGAGGCTCACTAAGAGACTGAAATAAAGCCATAGGATTGTAGATTATTTTCCCCTCCCCACATTTTAGCACAACATCAGGTTCTGATATAACAGTGGATTACATCTAAAAGAAGTGCAAAGCTCAGACCCTATTTTAACAAGAGTCTCTAGAAAAACTCAAGATAATAGGAGAGAATAAAACAGGGCACCAGTAGGAAATTAGCCTGATATCCACCTTTACAAAAAAACAGTAAACACAGCTACCTTCTAGCCATATAAATATAAAACCTCACACTAAAGGCCTGTTTACCAGTTTCTTTTACTAGAAAATCATGTCAAGCTTTCAAAAAAAAAGTCACAGGGCAGTCTAAAAGGGAAAACCGTCAAAGTTTGAAGAAACAAAGCGAGAATCAGAACCAGACTCTGATATGGAAGAGATTCTGAAATTATCAGACTGTGGTATTAAAATAACTATGATTAATATGGTAAGAGCTCTAACAATAACAACAACAACAAAAGTGGATAACATGGAAAATCAGAAGGGTAATGTAATCATGGAGATGAACACAAAGGAAGAATCAACAGGATATCATAGAAATAAAAAAGACTGTAACAGAAATGAATAGTGCCTTTGAAGGACTCATTAGTAGACTGGATACAACCAAAGAAAGAATAAATAACCTAGAAGATATGTCAATATAAACTTCCCAAACTGAAACCAAAGAGATAGACAAACAAACAAACAAATGAATAGACAGAGTATTCAGGAACTGAGGGACAATTACAAAAGTCTAACGTGTGTAATGAGAATATAATAACACAGGAGAAGAAAGAGAGAAAGGAACAACAAATATTTGAAATAAAAATGGCTCATCATTTTCCTAAATTAATGACAGACACCAAACCACTGATCCAGAAAGTTCCGAGAACACCAAACAGGAAAAATCCAAAATATTTACACCTAGGTATATCATTTTCAAAAGGCAAAAAATCAGAGACAAAGATAAAAAGTCTAGGAAGGGGAAGAAAGAATACTGATAGAGAAATAAGTATAAAAATTATATATAACTTCTCTTCAAAAACCATGCAAGCAGGAGAAGAGGGAAGTAAAATATTAAAAGTGTCAGAAAAGAAAAACAAACAAATGAACAAATGAAAACACCAGGATTCTGTATTCAGTGAAATTATCCTTCAAAAGTGAAGAAAAAAATGCTTTCTCAGACAAACAAAAATTGAGAGAATTTGTCACTAATAGATCTACCAAGAAAGAAATGTTAAGTTATTCAAAGAAAAACAATAAGTCATACACTTGGATTTATAAAAAGAAATGAAGTATGTTAGAAATGGAATCTGTTGAATCACAGACCTGTACCTCTGAAACAAATAATACATTATATGTTAAAAAAAAAAGAAGAAGAAGAAGAAGAAGAAGAAGAAGATAGCAGGAAGGGAAAAATGAAGGGGGGGAAATTGGAGGGGGAGACGAACCATGAGAGACTATGGACTCTGAGAAACAAACTGAGGGTTCTAGAGGGGAGGGGGTGGGGGATGGGTTAGCCCAGTGATGGGTGTTAAAGAGGGCACGTACTGAATGGAGCACTGGGTGTTATATGCAAACAATGAATCATGGAACACTACATCAAAAACTAATGATGTAATGTATGGTGATTAACAACATAAGAAAAAAAAAAACCAGATTAAAGAAAAAAAAAGAAATGAAGTATGTTAGAGACGGAATCATTGAAGGTAGAATAAAGTATTTTCTTCTTCACATTCTTAATTGGTTTAACACACAATAACTTGTTTAAATTATAATAGCAAACTGTATTTGGTGAGTATAGCTAGTAAGTAAAATTAATGAAAGCAATGATATAGAAGAAAGGAGAGAAGAACCAGGAATATTGTTTTAAGGTACCTGCACTACCCATGAAGCATTATAGTGTTATTTGAAAGTACACTTAGATTAGCTGTAAATGTGTACTGTAAATTTTATAACCACTAAAAATGCCCTAAAAAATAAGTACATCTGATATACTCAGAAAGGACAGGAAAATGGAATCATATAAATGTTGAATTAAAGGCAGAAGGAATTGAAGACAAAAGGAAACAAAGAACAAGGATGATGAATAAAAAAATGTTACAGATATGGTAGACATTAAACCAACTTTTACATCAATAATCACTTTATCAATAATCACTTCAAATGTGAATGCAAATTAAATTAACTATCAGTGGATAAAACCAAAATACTTAACTATATGTTGACTATAAGAAATCTACTTTAAAGACATAGATGGATTAAAAGTAAAATGAAGGAAAAAAGATATACCGTAATAACATTAATCAAAAGAAGCCAGAGTAGCTGTATTAAGTTCAGACTAAGTCAGCTTTAGATGAAGGAAAAATTATCAGAGATCAACAGGGGCATTACATAACAATAAAGAGGTCACTTCACCAGATATACAAAAACAATCTTTACTGTGTATGTACCTGACAACAGAATGTCAAAATGTGAGGCAAATCCAGATAGAACCACAATAAAAAATAGATGAAACCATTATTGTAGCTGGAGACCTCAACATTCCTTTATTAGTAATGGACATATCTAAAAAGCATAAAATCAGTAAGCTTATAGTTGAAATGACTAGCATCATCAATTATATGAATCTAACTGACATTTATAGAATACTTCATCCAACACAGAACATACATTCTCTTCAAGCACATAGGAAAATCACCAAAATAGATTGCATTCTGGGCCATAAAACATATTTTAACAATATTAGAAAGAAAAACAAAATACAAAATACTCTCTTAGACCACAAGATAATTAAACTAGAAATTAGTAACAGAAAAATTGTTAGAAATACTAGGGGATCATGAGAGACTGTGGACTCTGAGAAACAAACTGAGGGTTCTGGGGGAGAGGTGGGGGGATGGGTTAGCCTGGTGATGGGTATTAAAGAGGGCACATGCTGAATGGAGCATTGGGTGTTATATGCAAACAATGAATCATGGAACACTACATCAAAAACTAATGATGTAATGTATGGTGATTAATATAACATAATAAAATAAAGTAAAATAAAATTAAAAAAAAGAAATACTAGGGGATTTTTTAAATGACTTAATAACACATGGTCAAATTAGAATTTGAAAAAAAATAATATTTTAAACTAAATAAAAAAAAACCACCATAAAATGTGAAGAATGTGACAAAAGTAATGCTTTGAGGAAAAATTATAACATTAAAAAAAAACTTTAGAAAAGAGCAATCTAAGACTGATAATTCAATCTTACTCCATAGGAAATTAGAAAAGTAAGAGAAAATTACATCCAGAGCAAGCAGAAAAAATAATAAAAACTAAGTCAGGTATCATTGAAATTGAAGACATGAAATCAATATAGAAAATCAATCAAGTCAGGCTATCAAAAAATAAAACAAATAAACACATTACTAATATTACAAATGAGCCTGTAACTAGTGATCTCATGGACAATAAAAACATAATAAAGGAATATTATGAAAAACTCTATGCCCACAAATAGGAAATCTGGTAAAACAGACCAATGTCTTAAAAGATATAAGCCACAGAAACTCATAAAAGGAGAAACAACCTGAATAAAGCTTTATCTATTAAGAAATTGATTCAATAATTAATAGCTTTCCAAAGCAGAGAACATCAGGCCTAAACGGTTTCACCAGTGAAGTCTATGAAACATTTAAGGAAGAAATAATACTAAGTATACATAATTTCTTTTAGAAAACAGAAGCAGAAAAAAAAAAAACTTATTAACTCATTCTATTAGGCTTATTACCCTAAAAGCAAACCAGATAAAACAATTACAGAATAGGAAAACTACATACTAATTCATCTCATGAACATAGACGTAACTAATATTCCTCAACAAAATATTAGCAGATCAAACCTAAACATTTATAGAGAATTATAAACCATGACCAAATCAACTTAAAAAAGAGCATCTACCAAAAAAAAAAAAGGTCTTACAGTTGGCACGATACTTAATGATGCAGAGATGCTTTTTCGCAAGACCAAGGACAAGACAAGGATGTCTATTCTCACCACTCCTATTCAACACTGTACTGATAGTCCTAGCTAACACAATTTTTAAAAATGATATAGAAGGAATACAGACTGAGAAGAAAGCAATAAAACTGTCTTTCTTTTGTAGATGTTATGATTGTTCCTGTAGAAAATCCAAAAGAATAATACATATATATATATTCTTGCAACCAGTACGTGATTATAGAAAGCTTTCAGGATATATTTTATATGCAAAATTCAAATACTTTCCTATCTATCATCAATTATCAATTAGATATACAACATTATTACATTAAAATCCAAAGGATAAATATTTAGGTAACAATCTGAGTGAACTTATAAAAAGCTAATTAAAGAAATCAACAAATAAATGAAGAGATATCCCATGATCATGGATAGGACAATAATATCATTAACACATTAGCTCTTCCCAAGTTGATCTATAGAGTCAATGCAATTCCAGTCAAAATCCCAGTCAGTTATTTTGTAGACACTGACCAACATACCTCTATTTTATATGGAAAGGCAAAAGACCCAGAATAGCCAATACCATATTGAAAAGGAAGAAAAAAGTTTAAGGTCCGGTACTACCTAATTTCAGGACTTACTATAAAGCTACAGTAATCAAGACAGCTTAGTATGGGGGAAAAAAAAGAAAAATAGATCAGTGGAACAGAATAGAGAACCTAGAAATAGACCCCCACAATTACAGCCAGTGAACTTTGATCAAAGAGCAGACAATTAAATGGAGAAAGCATAGTCTTTTCAACAAAAGGCACTGACACAACCAGATGTGCACATGTTAAAACAAACGAATCTAGACATAAACCTTTAATCTTTCAGAAGAATTAACTCAAAATGGATCAGACACCTAAATTTCAAGTATGAAACTATAAACTCTTAAGAACTAACACTAAGGAAAATCTAGGTGACATTAGGCTTGAAAATAACCTTTTATTTATTTATTTATTTATTTTTAAATATTATTTATTTATTTATTTGACAGAGAGAGACACAGCGAGAGGGAACACAAGCAGGGGGAATGGGAGAGGGAGAAGGAGGCTTCCCGCTGAGCAGGGAGCTCGATGCGGGGATGGATCCCAGGACCCTGGGATCATGACCTGAGCTGAAAGCAGACGCTTAACAACTGAGCCACCCAGGTGCCCCGAAAATAACTTTTTAAATACAACATCTAAAACAGCATTTATTTTGGCTAATTGAACATAATAAAAAATATTTAAAAATAAAACAGCTTTTATGAAAGAAAAAGTTGATAAATCGGACTTCGTTAAAATTAAAAACTGTTTTATGAAAGTTATTGTCAAGAGAATTAAAAGTGGGGCCACAGACTAGTATAAAATATCTGTAACACATGTATCTAATGAGGGACTTTAATCCAAAATATACAAAGAACCCTTAAAACTCAAGAAAAAATTGATCCAATTATAATAAGTGGACCAAAGCTCTGAACAAGCACCTCACCAAAGAAGATATACAGATGGCAAATAAGCATTAAAAAACAAACAAAAACACAAAAAAATCCACAAAAACTTAGCATCCTGTTATTAGGCAATAGCATATTAAAACAAGATACTACTTCACACTTACTAGAATAAAAGTCAAAAACAATAACAACATCAAATCCTGATGAGGATTTCGAGCACACAAACTTTCATTCATTGCCAGTGGCAATGCGAAATGGTATAGCTATTTGGAAAACAAGCTGGCACTTTCATAAACATTGCTTACCTTATGATCCAGATAATGAACTCCTTCATATTTATCCAAATGAACTGAAAATTTAATGTCCACACAAAAACATGCACACTGATGTTTACAGCAGCTTTATTCACAATTGCCCAAATTTGGAAGCAACCAAGATGCCCTTCAGTAGGTGAATGGGTAAATAAACTGTGGTACACCCATACAATGGAATATTATTTAGTGATATAAAGATCAGCTAACAAGCAATGGAAAGAAATGAAGGACTCTTAAATACATATTTTTTAGTGAAATAAGCCAGTCTGAAAAGACTGTATGATTCCAATTACATCACATCTGGAAAAGACAAAATTAGAGACAATAACAAGATCAGTGGTTCCCAGGAATTTGAGAGGAGGAAGGGAAGAATGAATAGATAAAGCAAAGGGGATTCTTAGATATGATGCTATAATGGTAAATATATAACATCATCTATTTTTCAATCCATACAACTATACAACACAAAGAGTGAGCCCTAATGTAAACTATGGACTTTAATTAATAATAGAGTATTAGTACTGATTCTTCAATTTTCTTTGCAATTCTTCAAATGTACCACACTAATGCAAGTTGTTAAAAATATGAAAAACTATGTGTAGGGGGTGTTGAGTAGAGAGATGGAGGGATATGGGAACTCTGTACTTTTTACTCAATTTTTCTATAAATCTAAAACATTTCTAAAAATAAACTATATTAATAAAAATGAGGGGCGTCTAGGTGGCACAATTGGTTAAGCATCTGACTCTTGGTTTCAGCTCAGGTCATGATCTCAGGGTTGTGAGAGCAGCCCCGTACTGGGCTCCATGTTCAGCGTGGAGTCTGTCTGAGATTCTCTCTCCCTCTCCCTGTCCCTCCTGCTTGTGCTCTCTCTTTCAAATAAATAAGGAAATCTTTAAATTAAAAAAGAAACAACTTCAATATCAGTATGCTAATAAGATTTTAAAAATATCTCCCATTTAGTGAACATAACATGTGAATATTTGGGAGGGGGGATTATAGGGAGATCATTTTATGAAAGAAAAATTATTAAGTTAAACCTCCCTGAATAATTATTTTTGTTTTCCAGATAACATTTTGGTTAAAAAACAACCAGTAATAAGATAGATATTAATCGTGTGGTAAAGAGACAATTTTAGGAAAAAAAATCCATTTTAAACCAATATTAATAGGAGCATCTGGGGGGCTCAGTCAGTTAAGCATCTGACTCTTGATTTCAGCTCAGGTCATGATCTCAGGGTTATGAGATTGAGTGTTGCATTGGACTCCCCACTCAGCAGGGAGTCTGCTCCTCTTCCTCTCCCTCTGCCCCCCCCCCACTGGCGTGTGCTCTCTCTCACTCCCCCTCTCTCTAAAAATAAATAAAATCTTTATTAAAAAACAATATTAATAAAAGATTTGTGATAGTTTCTAAAAACTAGTTTTCCACAATTTAAGGAATATGTTTTATGGATACAGAAATCTAGTAGGGAGTTTTTTTAAAAGCTTTATTTTATATTAAATAACAGTTTTAAGTACTAGAGTTTTTACTTAAGGGTGGTATTTCATTAGAAAAGTCTTAGTTTTCTCACTGATCAATAAGATAGTAATTCATATCTTGTTCATGCCATAATTACTAATGTTACTAATCTGTACACACAAAATTTTAAAAAGAAGCTCATTTCCTTTGATCACTTTACAATAGTACTTCTGGAATGTCATGTCAAGAAAGCACTACAAATCTACACCATTTATTCAACAAAGTTATTGAACATCTACCCCAAACTAGGCAGTACAGTAGACAGTGAGGACACACTCATGAAAAAACAAAAACAAAAACAAAAACAAAAAACAAAAAAACAGAAAGAGGTATGGTTGTGGTCTCAATAGAGCTTAGTCAGAAGAGGTAAATGGATGTCAGTCAAAGAGTTCTATAACTGTGTAAAATGTCAATGGTAGTAAGTGTAAGGGAGAATTGTAGGGCAAATGAGAGCACTTCATAATGGAATTTGTCCTACCCCAAGCCTTGTGACAATGGAGTCATAATCAGAAGGTTGTAAAATAATTGGCAGGATGCAGAAGGAAGCAGAACATCATCATCATCAACAACAAAAAATACCCAAAAAGATAACTATGACAAAAAGAAACAGAAAGAAAAAAAACACCACATACATACATACAAATCCAAAGGGATCATGGAAAGGAATGGACAACCAGAAAAACAGAAAACAAGGAGTTCAAAGATAAATATTGCTATATAATTGGATTTAATATCCCACTATACTAACTACCTAGCTTTTGGAGGAAATATAAAGTTAGATTTCTACCTCCTAGCTTGAAGCAAAACACACTGCATATGATATAGAATAGTGAATTAAACTATAAAGGTATTGTTAAAAATGTTGGTGGAAAATGTAACCTTGAGATGATGTCAAATATGATTGATAAAGAACAACTTTTGATTGTTTTGAGTGCATATATAACAAAAACACATATGAAAACTGAATGTCAATGTTACTACCATTTAAAGAATATGAGGGGTAGAAATGTTTGCCAAGAAGGAGGAGTTATCAGAGAAATAATACAAAAACTAGGATAATGTGGTGATAAAAAGCTAAAGGAGGATTATTTCAAGAAAAAAGGGAGTGGTTAAGAATGTTAATTATGACAATAATTCAAATATTAAAACAAAAATAGAAGGACTGGAGAAATATCCAATAGAGTTAGCAACAAAGAGATAGTATGTAGTACAATTTATGGAACTAGAATGTTTTAAATATAGTCATGAGATAAAAGTTACAAAGTTCTAAAAAATTGACTTGTATGAAATATTCACAAATTACATAGTGAGAAATGAATGTTTAATTGTGAACATGAGTTCACCTTTTTGTGGTGAACAATGTAGACTTTCTTTTGAAAAGTAAATATAGCAGTTATTTTGGACTGATTTGATATATATTTCTAATTCCTTTTAAAGTCATTAAAATTATATTTTCACTGCAAAAAGTCATCAAATTCTTAATGAAACAGTATGAAAGCATATAGTTATGAAATTTATCTCAAGATGTTATTCTGGCTGAAAATATGAGTGATAAAACTGCATTTTATTCACATTTAATATTTTAAATACCAAATTAAACTTCTTTACAAATTTCTCTAGAGAATTATTCTATGAACTCGGGCAAATATTGTCTCATAAATAAATTGGTGCTGGTAGAAAAAACTTGTGAAGTTTGAACTTTCAATTAAATTTATCCATTTAGCCAAATCTCTTTTCATTGTTCTATTAGAAGAGAATTTGGCAGATATGAGTCAGGATTAAGTTATCTAATTTTAGATGATGTCTCTAAGAGATTTTATAATTGTAAAAAAATAATTTTTACTATCTCCCTTCAGAATACTATTTGACTCAATACATTCTGGTTTTCCCAGTTAGTTCCTTTCAAACTTTACTGGGAAAACACATTATAAATAACAATTATTTCTTACAGTCTGTTCATAAAGGGGCATTTTTCATAAATACTTAAGTGGACAGGGAAGTCTTTTTAAAGAAATTTTACTACAAAATTTGATGAAACAGATGAAATAAGAACTAAATAGAGATATTCCATATTCATGGATAAGAAGACTCAACACTGTCAAGATGTTAGTTTTTCCCAACTTGATCTATAGATTCAGTGAAATCCCAACCAAAATATCAGCAAGTTAATTTATGAGTATAAACAAACATATTCCAATGTTTATATGGATAGGCAAAAGATCCTGAGTAGCCAACACAATATCGAAAGAAAAGAACAAAGTGGGAGGACTGACAATACCTAACTTCAAGATTTACTAGAAAGCCTCAATCATTAAGACAGGTGATATTGGTAAAAGAAGACACAAATAGATTGACAGAACAGAACATAGAACCCAGAAACAGACCCATATAAATACAGTCAACTGATTTGATAAAAAAGCTAAAGCAATACAATGGAGAAAAAATAGATTTTCAACAAATGATGCTGGAAAATCTGGACATTCTCGTTAAAAAAAAATCTAGACAATGTAGCTCTTCACAAAAATTAACTCAAAATGCATCATAGACCTAAATATAAAATGCAAAACTATAAAATTCTTAGATGATAACTTAGGAAAAAACCTAAATAACCTTGTATTTGGTGATGATTTAATAGATACAACACCAAAAACACAATTCATAAAACAATTGATAAGCTAGGCTGCATTAAAATTGAAAATTTCAGAAACAAAACAAACAAGCATAGGGAAAAAAAGTTAGAGAGAGGCAAGCCAAGAAACAGACTCTTAACTATAGAGAACAAACTGATGATTACCAGAGGTGGGAGGTGGGGATGGGTGAAATAGCTGATGGGGATCAAGGACTGCACTTGTGATAAGCACCAGGTATTGTATGTAAGTGTTGAATCACTGAATTGTACACCTGAAACTAATATTACACTGTATGTTAACTAAGTGGAATTTAAATAAAAACTTAAACAAATTATAAATTTCTGCTCTGTAAAAAACAATAGCAAGAGAAGGAAGAAGAGAAGCCATAGACTGGGGGAAAATATTTGCAAATGATATATCTGATAAAGGTCTGTGTTCTAAAATACACAAAGAATTCTTAAAATTCAACAAGAACACAAACAATGCCCCCCCTTTTTATTTTTTCAAATTTTGGATCATAGATCTTAACAGATCCCTCATCAAAGAAGATATGCAGATGGCAAATTAGCACACAAGAAGATTCTCCGCTTTATATGTTATCGGGAAAATTCAAATTGAAACAACAGTGAGATACCACTACACATCTATTAGAATGGTGGCCAAAATCCAGGACACTGACAACACCAAATCTTGGCAAGGATGTGGAACAACAGGAACTCTTATTCATTGCTGGTGCAAAATGGTATGGCTATTTTGGGAAAGTTTAGTGGTTTCTTACAACACTAAACATACTCTTACCTTATGATTTAGCAATCATGCTCCTGGTAGTTTCCTATAGGAGTTGAAAACTTAAGTCCATTCAAAAGCTTGCATATAGGTGTTTACAGCAGCTTTATTTATAATTTCTAAAACTCGGAAGCAACCAATATGCCTTTCAGTGAGTGAATAAATAAACTGTGGTACATCTAGACAATGGAATATTATGCAGTGGCAAAAAGAAACAAACTATCAAGACATGCAAAGACATGGGGGAAACTTAAATTTATATTACTAAGTGAAAGAAACTAATATGAAAAGTTTATGATTCCAACTAAATGATGTCTGGAAAAAATAAAACTATGATGACAGTAACAAGATCAGGGGTTGGGAAGAAACAGGAATGAATAGGCAGAGCACAGAGGATTTTTAGCGGAGTGAAACTACTTTGTATAATACTTTAATAATGGATGCATGTCATTATACATTTGTCCAAAGCCATAGAATGTACAAAATTAACGTGAACCCTAATGTACACTGTGGACTTTGGGCGATAATGATGAGTCAATGTAGGTTCATCAATTGTAACAAATGTATCATGGTGCTGCAGGATGCTGATAGTAGAGGAGGCTGTGCATGCATGGGACCAAGGAGTATAGGAGAAATTTCTGTATTTTCTGCTCAGTATTGCTGTGAATCTAAAACTACTCTAAAAATGGGGTCTATTAAAAAAAGAATATTTATGTTGAGTCAAGCTGTATAACAATAGCAATTATACTCTAAGCATGGAACTACACTCTCAAAAGATTTGTCCTTTGCAGTCCACCGCATCTTGATTATAGAAAAAATGTTTTCATACCATTTTTAATTTAAAACTGACACCTTTTTGAAAAAATTTATCTTACCAACTTCTGACAAATATATAGTATACATTTCTGTTCAGAATTGCAGAATTCTGAACAGAATAAATAAAATAATAACAGAATAAATAAAATAGCCATACAATTCATTATTACAACGGGTGAGACCAGAAGTCCATCTTCTTTTTTCTCCTCTCACACACCATTGTTCATAAAATGAATAATAATGCATTCTGAGGAAGAAGTAATCACTCAAGAATAGTTTAGCTATTGTAGGATTTGTGTCTAATCCTCATAGGCCCAGCTTGAAGCATTCCAGCATAGAGCTCCTAACATTAACGATGGTAAAATAATGTACATATTTGTGACACATCAATATTTTCTTAATGCACTAAAAATGAATTTAGAAGAATAGGATTTAAAAGGATATACAAAACACAAGTTCAAATTTATAAATAAATTTAGTAGTCTTCCTAAAAATGTTTCCTAATAAATATAACCAGAAAAAACATAATACAGGTAAAATTGAAAAAGAATCAGTAAAACCATACATGTTGTTTATTAAGTGTGCTATAGACAGTTAACAAAAACAAATCACGATGACATCACACCTTGTTGTCATTCTGTAGGTATATACAACTTATGCATTAAATAATTATCTATATAAAACACCTATATGCACACTTTGAAAAATGTATATATATATAAATTATCTTTCTTTACCTTGCTTGTTAATTTATTTAGTGTAAGTTGGATTGACAACATAATTCTTAGGGATATAGTATATCAAAACTGGTTAATTTTCACAGTAGAGAGGCCAATTTTACTGAGTTATGATAATGGAGATAGAAGAATAATTTTAAAGGAATTTTTGCAAATTCAGAATATTTACTTTTAATTTTTATTCAAACTTAGAGTGGTGTTCTCTTTTTCACCGTCTTAGTTGACCTTCTCAGAAAAGCAGCCCAGAGCTGTCCTAGAAAAGATATGCAGAAAATCATATTTCTTATTTTAGAGCAGAAATGTATCTTAAAAAATTAACTATTCCAAATGTCTCTTTTTCAGGTGAGAAGTATCCTCTAAGCAGTAAATTAATAAGCATTAAGTGCCTGTGGAAGATTGTTTACAAAGATAGTTGCAACAATTTCTCCCTTTTGCAGTGGAATTTGGCACTTCTCCAATCAACAAGTGGAATTTATTTCTCCTACAATGGATATGGGATGGCCCTGTGATTTGCTTTTACAAGTAGAATAAGGCAGAAATGACTTTGTTGACTAGTTTTTAAGAAATCTTACAACTTCCTTTCTTACTCTCTTAGGAAGCCTCAGCCACCCCATAAAGAAACTTACACTGTCATAACTGGGGAGGCTAGATGGACATAAATGTCCTGAAGAATGAGAGATGGAAAATAACAAGGAGAGAGAAGTTTTGAAGGATAATTGATCATAAGTACAGAAAGGACTCAGCAGTCCAGCCATTCTTGCTATAGGGTCAGACATACATAGTCATAATAATCCCTCAGCCTCAATGAGGAGCTAAGAAAATCCATCCTTATTAAGGCCTTCTGAATTTCTGATTGCAGAAGAAAATATAATGCCTGTTGTTTTAAGGCACTAAGTTTTGGAATGGATTAAGTCACTGAATTTTGGAGTAATGTGCTATTTAGTAATAAATAACCAAAACTAACAATACCTGTGAGGTAAGCCATTCAAAGACAAGAGATAACATCTAATTATAAGTATACAGTCTAGAGGTGGTTAGTGATAAATTCATACACAATTAGCTTTAAGAATACGTATAAGCACCACATTGGGGTGAACTCCAAGTGTCACAGGAACAGAAGCAAGTTAGAAAAATAAGTTTTAGATCAGCAAACATTTTACAAAAGGGATGATAATGAAGCCAAATATCACTCAAGTCTTTAATTCACTCATCAAATATTTAATGGGTGCATCACCTGGGCACTGTGACAATATAGAAGTAAGAAATTTCATGTTTTGTTCACAGAAGGGATGATGTTCCAAAACTGGATTGAAGGACCCTGTGAAGAATTGGTCCAATATGAATTTAGAGGATTATGAATTTGGAGAATTCTTCAGACTTCTGTTTTAGTAAAATGGGGAAATACTTCAGAACATTAATCCCAGAAGAAATCATTTGAAATGTAAAGAATGAAAACAAAATAGTAAGAAGCACATAACATTCTATAAATTACAGATTTTGTATCATTTTAAAATAACTCATACAAAATCAAAATACTAGATTTTAATAAATGCATAAAAATCAGTTTAGATTTAACTTTCCTAATGCAAGGGCACCTGAACTCCATTACCTTAAATCATTTAAGTTATTAATTTGTAAACAAATAATTATACAAAATTCCTATTGACTTATAAAATTGTAGGACATTTCTTTGATGTGGAAAGAAGTCTTTAATATGCCTTGGGGCAAAGAAAATTAGATATTAATTTTAGGCACTTTTTATGGTTTAAGATTTATTTTGACTGTTAATCATTCCTTTAAAATATATGGAATATAAAAAAAGAATCATTTATCTTTTCCTTATACAAAGTTTCTAGTTAGATATAGAAGAATTATGACTCTAATTTTCCTTTTCACAAGTTCATATACTAAACAATGAATCATTCACAAAGGTGCTGCACTCCTAATATCACACATTTATAGTGGTTTTTGACGTATAATAAATGAAGTTTGCTTTAGGAAGAATGACATATTGAAATCATTGAAATTGAATTTTTACTCACTATAAGTTTAATTATGAAAAAAAAAACAAACACAAAACAAAACTCTAGTTCCTGGTTGGGAAAAAAGAAACTATCCATCATTTTGCAAATTTTATCAGCTCATATTTTTATCAAACCAAACCACGTCCTTTCACATAATATAAAAGTTTAAGCATAACATAAAGTTCTAACAAAACTCTAAAGTAGATATCATCATGGATTTAGAATATACTTGGCCCAACTCATGGCCTTCTCTATGATGAAAAATATGGAACTACTGGGACAGTATAATTTCCAGAGAAAATCTATTTCACAGTTTAATAGATAACACTGATGAGGAATTCTTTTATTCCATATAATATCCTTCTCTTGTAATCTCTTTTCATCATTTTATTTAAACAATTTATTTTATTATTATGTAAGTATATTTTCTTCCTGCTAATATTTATATTCACATAATCACATTCCACTGTACTCTCCCCATAGCTTTATTGATACAATTGACATATAAGCTTGTATAAGTTTAAGGTGTATGTGTTAATTTGATACACTTATATACTGCAAAATGATTACCACCATAGCATTAGCTAACACATCATGACACATAACTACCATTTCGTTTTTGTAGTGAGAACATTTTAAAATCTAATTTACCAATGTTCAAGTATATAATACAGTATTATTAACTGTAATCACCAAGCTGTTCATTACATCCCCAGAACTTATTCATCTTATAACTAGGAGTTTATAACCTTTGATCAACATCTCCCCATTCTCCCCACCCCTAGCACCTGGTAACCACTACTCTACTTTTGATTTCTATGAGTTTGGCTTTTTAAATTCCACATATTAAGTGGTATCATGTATTATTTTTCTTTCTCTGACTTATTTCAGTTAGCATAATGCCCTCAAGATGCCACCATTTTGTCACAAATATCAGTATTCCCTCTCTCTCGTGGCTAAATAATGTCCCATTGAGTATGTACTACATCTTTTTTATCAGAACTTACTTTGTAAACATGGATTGAGTATAGTAACCATTTAAATTTGGCTTTTCAACAGCTGAATTATTTTTGTTTCTCCTAATTAAATTGGTCTGGTAATAAATTATTCAAAATGTAATGTTCTTATTAAGAATGGAACAACACCTAAAGGTATTTTGACAATATGTTTATAAATAATTATCATTTAATGTGTATCAAAACAGTAAGTTGAGGTCACTGGATAACAGAAAAAAAAAGTTCTTAATGACTTAGGCTTTGATAAAGAGTAAACTTTATTATTTTATTTTTTTAATATTTTATTTATTTACTTGAGAGAGAGAGCAAGGGAGAGAGAGCATGAGCAGGGGAGAGGGGCAGAGGGAGAGGGAGAAACAGACTTCCTGCTGAGCAGGGAGCCTGACGTGGGGCTGGATCCCAGGAGCTGGCGACCACGATCTGAGATGCAGGCAGATGCTTAAACGACTGAGCCACCCAGGCGCCCGAAGAGTAAATTTTATTTTGTATGACTTCTGGTGAAATATAATGGATTAGAGATATATTTTTATTTCCCTCCTGTATTAGCAGTAAATTAGATTGGAGCAATAAACTACTACTAATCCAATACTCAATACAAGTGAAAGGAGGAAAGTATTTATTAAAGATATCAACAAGCTTTTGGAAGATTGAAAATATCTAGAGAAGCAACTAAAGTTGAGAAATCTTAATACTAAGTGGTTGCAAGAGGAAAAAGCAAGTCCTTGAAATAGGCAACACACTGATAAGCCTCAGAAATGAAGCCATCAAGTATCATTGAAAGTGAGAGATGTATTCCTTTCCAGAAGAGGCAGCCAAGAGGCTCAACAGCTGAACAGCACTTTTTAGAGACCCAAGGCATTGAGCCATAGCCATTTAGTCCAGGGTTTTACCAAGTGGAAAATAGGGCTGGGTGCAAACTCCAGTAATATGGGTGAATCAGAAATATATTGGCCCTCACAAGAACTATAGTCAATCATGTCAATTCTATTCGATTTATCTGTATAATTTTCTTTGTGTCTGAAAAAACATCTTTAAACTTTTTAAAGGCAATTCTGCTAACAACAGATTATCTCAATTCTTACCATATGAAAATGTCTTTTGTTACTTTTAAAAGATATTTTCACAAAGTATACAATTATGGGTTCTTTTTGTTTCTTTAACACTTAAAAATTCTATTTTCACTAAAAAATATATTTTCACTGTTTCTGGCATGCATGGTTTCTAATGAGAAATATAAGGCATGATTCTCCTCAGGGCTATACCCAATGTTGCATACATTGTGAAACCTCTTCCTTCTGGTAAGAAAGCAAACTATTTTTCAGCTTGTGTGTACTCAGGGAATTGTTCTACCTATTTCCACCTTTTTTTCTCCCATTGCCAGGATATCTGTTTTTATGGATCACGCAGAACTATATTATGAGAGAGAGAGAGCACAAGCAGGGGGAGCGGCAGGCAGAGGCTGAGGGAGAAGCAGGCTCCCCGCTGAGCAAGGAGCCCAATGCAGGACTCCATCCCAGGAACCTGGGATCATGACCTGAGCCGAAGGCAGACGGTTAACTGACTGTGCCACCCAGGTGTCCCTCTTTGAAAATTATTCCAATTTCTCTTTATTTTTCTCTTTATATTTTCTTCCCTGCATTTCTCTCTCTCCCTCCTCTCAGAGCAAGTACCTGCCTAACAAGACTCTTTATCCCTACTTAGTAGGTAACCTATCACTCTTGTCTAGCAAAGGAAGAATGACAAGGCTATCTCTGTCGTGGGCACCATTTGTTGTATCTGTTTGGTGCAGTCAGTATTTTTTTAATAGACAAGATGTATGTACAGAAGAAAAGTTATAAGGCGGTGTTTCATAACCACAGTATCTCAAGGTATTGGTACATGCAGGATCAGTAAGATAGAAAATGGTACTGTTTAGTCAACTGCTAAGAATTATGCATGACACAGATCATGTTAGCTTGCAGATGCACTTGTTAAATCTGATATGAGAGACGTTTAATAAAAGAAGAGAGCAAAATGTGAAATCATAAAATTAAAAAATATTAAAAACAAAGTATAGGAAATACATTTTTATGCATACATTATCTAGTCCATATGTGATGTGCCATCGTGGAAAAAAGGAGAAAACTTGCTGTGCTAGGAAACAGTTGAAAATACTACTAAAATTGGCAAGAATAATATATTATCTGGCTTTTCCTCATTAAGTTTGGTACAATAGAAAATCACTTGTTTAGGGAGAAAATGAGTCTCTACCAGTGAAGTAAAATTGATTATGAGGAGACCAAGGCTAGATATCCCTTGCTTTTCAGAAGCAAAAATTGTTGAATACTGCAAACCTGAGAAATACTAACTCATGACATTATGAAAATTTATACAGATATTTTGGATTTGTTTATATTTTCTCTTAGCACATATGCTTAACTTTTCTACTGGAATTTTTTGACAGCCACCAGAACATTTACCAGTAAGAACACTTTTATTTCTTCCTTTTTTTTTTTTGTAAACATAAAGTATAATGCATTAAGATGTAGTTCTGAACAAAACTATTCATTGCATGTGTTTAAAAATGTTTTCTGTGAAAATCCTTTTGGAAACTTCCTTTGTCTCCACCCCCACACCACAACTTAAAAGTGTATAACCAATCCCTCCTCAGAATCTCAACACAACTCTTTCTGCCCACAGGTTCTGTCTCCATGTTTTAATAAAAACACCTTTTTGCATAGAAAAAGTAAATAAATAAAATATTTTCCATGGAATGTAAACTAAATTTCATAGGAATACATCTCTGAATAGAGAAGAGGCTGTCCAAAATTTCAGACTTTACTTTTTCTATTTGAATGTACACATCAAATTCTAACTACAGATTTAGTGGGTTTTTTTAAAAAATTTTATTTGAAGTATAGTTGACACAACATATTAGTTTCAGATATATAACACAGTGATTAACAATTACATACATTATGCAAGATTTGGGATTTTTTTTTATTTCTCTGTTCTGTTTTATTTGTTTATTATTACTATTTTTAAGTAGGCACCATGCCCAGAGTGGAGCCCAACATGGGGCATAAACCCTGAGATCAGGATCTGAGTTGAGATCAAGAGTTGGACGCTTAATCAACTGAGCCACTCAGGCATGCCAAGATTTAGGTTTTTTAAGCACAAAAACCTAGGTGCAAATTTTCAATATTCTGTGTTCAGATTAATCCTGAAAATCATATATTTGGTTCTATAAGAAACAAATACCATAAAAGGAAATACTATAGTATTGTTATCACTTAAGTTTCTCTGATTTCCCTTCGGCATACGTAACTCATTTGGTTGATTTTGATTTCCAGAGTAACTTCAGGAGAAGTGGTCAGGGGTCACTGGCACCACCACTTTACAATAAACTACCCCGGATCCTGTTCATTATTTCTGTCTAATATTGTGCAAACAACCCAGCTTGAATAGAAGGTCAGAAAGCATTAAGTCAACTCTGGGTTTTGCACAGAGTGAAATGTGGAATGGCATAACATCTAAGAGAGTCAGCTGTGATTCAAGATAACTGATAGGCAAGGGCAAAGTTATCAACTTGCTGAAATTGAACTATGCTAAATCACTTTGCTTTCTCTGAAGCAATGAAACCAGCACGAAGACTATAATTCAGCATCCCAAACATGGACATAAATGGTCTCTACCTGGAATTCTAACTTTGGACCAAATATGTATATGCAATAGCCACCACCCAAATCTTACTCTAGTGAATAAATATTTGAAAACTCTAAATCATGGCAGGAAAAAAAAAAAAGTATTCCGTATAATATTTAACTTTCTACCTATTTTTTTAAGTCATATACTTTTGCTGTCTGAATTTCCATGAGTGTAATCAAACATTTTAAGGTGGATATTTATAGGGAATTTTTGAACTATTTGGATTGCATAGTGGTGAGTGGAGTTGAAAGAGAAATTTAGCCTCTATGTAGAACAAGATGCATTTGCCTCAATATTTTATTGATGACTTTTACTTGGAAAGGTATTAGCTCACTGATTTGTATTACAGGATTATCCACTAGAAGTAATTAATTGTACATAGACCAAGAGAAGATTGTTAACTATAGGCCACCCACAAGAGTATTACATCTTTGTTATTAAACAGAACTCTTTAGCATTTGGTATTCATTCTACCGGGAATTTATTTATGATTATTAGGTAACTGTTTAGGCATTAATTTGAATGTTAAAATGATCAAGCTAAACAAAAATATTGCCTATGTAAGTTCATTAAAATAGTATTTCATAGATTCATTAAAAATAACACAAGAGGGGAAGCACAGTAATTTAGCTTCAACCAAAAATAGAAGTTATTGTAAAATTATTGGCAGTTTGTAAAATATGAGTTTATCTAAATTCAAGCACAGTGAGATATTTTTGTTACTACTAATACGGTAATTATCTCAGAAGGAAGTAAAAAACATTTGCTGAAATATATACCTTATTTATATAGGAAGTGTAGTCTCTCTTTGCAGAAAGACAATACAGATATCTTTTCCTGACAAGGCAAGAGAGGTTCTCCTCAGGACCTGTCCTATTTCTTCTCTTAAATTCCATGATAATAACTAGGTTTGATCACAGCAAAACCCAGCATGGCACATATTAATCCTTATAAGAGAAGAAAAGGACTAGAACACAAAAGAAGTTATAAAGATTAACCAGCATGTACATTAACTTAGCAGGAGCTAAAATAGCATCCTTGATATTGAATTTTGAAGATGCCTGATCAAGAGGGTCCCAACACAAAACTAAGGAAGAAGGATTTTTTTTTTTTTAATTTGGGGCACTCTCTCAGGGCACAGAATTTCATACCCTGGCAAAGACTCTATGGAATAATGAAAACTCAATGCTACGTTGGCTTCTAGAGGTCTGGAGAAAGCAATGGCTCATATTGAGCAAAACTGAAATGGCTGAAATTTCAGGTGCGAGTAGAAGTTAAAATAATCGGGAAATAGTGATGTTGGTGTGGATATATTATATGCAGACTAGTTTCCAAACAGATTTGTTTCATAGAAAGGCCCAGAGTACTCACCAGTTGCCAAGATGTTAAACATGTGCTAATGAGAAGGTCATCAGTATCATGAAGTGCAGCAGTGGCTTCTACTACAGAGCAGGTGGACCAGGTGGTAGAAGAGGATGAGGTAGAGCTACATTTGTTGATGCCAATGGAGATGGAGGCTCTGAGCCAACTGGCATTGGGGGGCAGTGCTTCAATTACAATAGGTGGGGGATCACAGTGATCATAATGGCCAGTAAGGGAGTGCAAGACAAGGAGGTTGGACCTACAGAGAGTTGTGGAGATGATTAATAAAACCTGACATTCTTAGGGGCAAAATAAATGGGCAGGAAACAAGGATTTAAAAAGCAAAATTAATAAGCATAAAGCTGAAAGCATTGTCTCAATAAAAAGTCACAATTCCTTGGACATTTCCCAGATCTGAACCACTGTTCTGTTCCATTGATTGAAGAAAATAACAGTCCCCAGGACAAAGAACTGCACAATATCACATCAGATATATACAGCATTGATTCCCCTTTTTCTCCCTATGGCTGACTGTACACTAGTGAAAAGGATTATTTTTTGATATAGGGTGTGACACTGTCATTATGGCTTCCTTTTTAGGGTGGAAGCCAGTTAAAAAGTAGAATTCTGGCAAAGTCCAGATAACAGGTATTACATTGGGTCCACAGACCTACCTGGTGTCATTTCCTCAACTCATGAATGTATAATTTGACTGAGATACTTAGCAGTTAACATGCAATAGAGCTATCATAGCAGAGAAGGCCTAGTGAAACATCTCTGCTCCCCAACAGATACAATATAATAAATGAAAATCAATATTGCATCTTGGAAAATGGGAGATATTAGTGACAACTTTAAATATCTAAAGGATGTAGTAATAGTGGTCCCTATCATATTTTGGTTTAATTTACCAGTATAATCCCTGCAGTAAGCAGATTAAGACCAAAGAATAGTTGCAAACTATCATAATTTCAACAAATAGTGATGAGAGCATCTTGTATGCCAGATACGCTATTGTTGCGAGAGATTAATGCAGCTTCTAGAGCATGGTATATAATCATTGTTTTCATGAATGTATACTTTTCTTTCACAATGAAAAAAAAAAGAATCAGTTTAAATTTTTATGAAACAGACAATAATAAACACTTTCAATTTTCCCTCAGGACTATGTTAAGGCTCCCAAACTCTTTCTTGACATAGTTCAAAGATATCTGGACCATCTGATATCCAAAAGAATAGTATATTGATTTATTACATCAGTGAAACCATGATGACAAGCAGGATAATCAGGAGGTATCTTACTGCTGAAACACTTGGTATATTACATACATTCTGGATGGTTAGAAATAAACCATACTAAAATTCAAGGATTATCTGCTTCAGTAAAGGTTTTAATGGCCCATAAGGGCAACTCAGGAGAACTGCTCCAAAATGAAAGACAACTGGTTTCATCTTGCATCCTCTTCAGAAAATGAAGAAGTACAACAGCCTTTGGGTCTCTTCAGAGTCTGGAGGCAACATATAACACTACTAGAATTACTGTTCTGGTACATACGTGGGTAACAGAAATGGCTTCCCCTACTGAGTAGAGTTGAGGAAGAAAAGAACACTTTTTCAGACTTAATGTCCCAAAACTTGCCACTCTGGCCATAAGAACTAGCAAGCCTATTGTAATGAGAGTGTCAATGATGGAAACTGGTGTCACATGGAGTTTATAGCAAACTCCATTAGGACAATCACAACATAGGGGCCTGGAGTTCAAGAGCAAGTCCTCATCATCTAAGCAGATGATTGCATACTCCTTGAGAAAAGCACTTGGTGTGTTACTGGGCCCTATTAAAATTAAACACTTGACCATAAGGTATCAAGTGATGATGAGTTTGGAACTGTCCGTTATGAATGGTACCCTACTGGACACACTAAGGCATAAATTCTATTGGGCCTAGCAGCATTCCACTGTAAGTTAGAAATGGCATATCTAGGATGGAGTTCAAGCTAGACCAGAGGCACAAGTAAACTACATTAGCAAGCATTTCAGATGTTCTAGAAGTCACCACAGTTGGTCCAGTTGTCCCTTCTTCAGTTCATACCTACAGATATATGATACATCTCATAAAACCTATTGGAGGGCACAACCCAAGCTTGATTTACAGATAGGTTGGTTCATTATGTATATGCAAGTCAAAAATGGATGATGGCTGGATGGGAGAGTACTTATTGATGGCTTTGAAAGAAGTAAAAAAATCTTCCCAATTGTGTAGCTGTGGAAAGTGCTTTTCACTCACTTTGGAAGGGTAAGTGGTCCAGGTTTAGAATATATTTGGACTCACAGGTTCATGAACTATGTAGCAACAGTTCTGGACAACTGAAAGGCAGACATTTAAAAGGCTAGAAATAAGTTGGGTTTTGGGTAGAAACCATAAGGATGGATATATGGGGGTGAGCACAAAGTCATGTGAAGGTCTTTGAATCATATGTTAATATCCCCCGGAAAAACTCCACCATGAAAAAGCCACTAAATATGAGTAGATAACAAACAAACAACAACAACAACAAAAACAAAAAAAACAAAACCAAAAACAAAAGAAAACAACTTAACAATTGATGTCAACCAACATTGTTCAGTGGGCAATCCAATGATGACAATAGAGACACACACATTAAATGTCCATGGTGGCAGAGATAAAGGTTATGATTTGGCTCAACAGCATGGAAGAACATTCATCAAGAGTGATCTAGATAGTGCCTACTCCTGACTATCAACATGTCTTTAACAGATACCAATGCTGAGATACCTGTAGGACATTGTTACTTGTGGAAAGTAATTGGGCACCTGGTGGCGAGATGACCAACTACATTAGTATCCTCATGTCCTGGAAAGACTATTTTTTCTCTCAAGAATGAACATTTATTCCAGGTGTGGAATAATGCCCACAGAGCTTTAACCAGCCACACTGTCTCAGGGTTTACCAAGTGCCTGATTCACACTCATGGAATCCCACACAACATAGTATCCAGACAGGGATCCACTTGACTTTGAAGAGGTCGAGAAAGTAGGCCCATAACCATAGGATTCATCAGTCATATCACATATTACACCAAACAGAAACAGCTGTTCTGATAGAGCACTAGGATGGCCTTCTCTAGATACAACTGAAGTATCAAGCACTGAATCAATATTGTGCAAAGAAGGGGTGATATTCTCCAGATTTGAATATACAAACTAAATCAGAGATCCATATGATACTGTGTCCCCAGAAGAAAGGAATATATGGATCTAAGATTTACAAGTTTAAAGAAGGAATGGCTCTATGGATAATCATCACCAAGGACCCACTTAGGGACTTTTTTCTTTCTATTCCTACAACTATAAGCCCTGCAGTATCAAATGTTCTGGATTCCCCAAAAGAAATAGTCTTGACAATGTAAGTGACAACGATTCCATTTAATTCCAAGTTATGATTGCTACCTGAGCACTTTGGACTTGGTGAAAGCACAGGTAAGAAATATTTAATTTTAAACTGGTAGAGAAGTTTTCAAAATACCATATTAGTTTAAGCTATTATTACTGATATGGTCAAATATGAATGACTACTGGCTGAAATCCAGTAAAAACAGAGAAGAGGGGTAACTTTTCTTTCCCTTGAGAAGCTAACGTTGCTATCCTTTGAAGAACGTTAGTATGTGTTAAGGGAGCTGGGGGACGAATTTCATGAGTTTGAACCACATTATCTGCTGTGAGGCAATCCTGAAGGTCTAGTTTATTGAGAATTGAAAGACTTAAATTTTTATGCTTGCATCAATTAATTTAGGTTTTCCATATTAATACAGACATAAGGAAAATTATTCTAGTAAAATGCTAAGAAATATACAGAAGTCAATATTTTGCTCTAAATCTTTGTGTTGTTGTTGTTACAATATAACACGTTTAAAAATTTTGTTGGTTTCAGCTATATGGTGCTAATAATAAAGCGTAGCAAACATGAGTTGTCACTCAACAAAAGTGGTTATTTTTCCATTAATTTCTCATTTTTGACAGGCTCGGCCTTCATTATTTTTTGTTTATACCAAATAAAAAAGTTCCTTTAGCCCTCATTGCCTGCAGTGATATTTGGCCTTGGACAGATACATTATATGTCCAACCTCATATGACTTCATCTATTGTGATTTGGAGGACTTGGTTTAGTGACAATATAATTGTATTAACTATTCACAAAGCTTTCCACTATTTGATTCCATCCAAAAAGGTAACAGTAATACAACAATGCTTGGATTTGTCAGAAAGGTCCTGCTCAGCTCTATTTATTTTAACATTAATTATCTGAAAACAAGGCAAACATGAGTTGGAGGACAAGAAATATGCAGACACTGCAGAATTATTACGCTAATTGTTTTGGCTTCCAGTAATGTAGTACAGTTGCTTCAATTCCCACCTAAACAGAATGACCTATGGGCTTTGTTATCTTGAGAGAAACATAATTATCTGCTGCATTTGCAGCTTCATGGATTATTAAGATGAATTGGAACTTGTGCAGACTTAGGAAACAGTACTTCATGATTTAACACTTTTGCAAGATTTAGAAAAAAACTCAAAGGCAATTCTATAACCTTAGAAGTCTAAGAAAAGAAACATTTTTAGACCAAGGTTAATCAAAGAAGAACCAATTAAATTTAACCAGAGTGCTCAAAGCCACTTGTAAATTATCATCTCTTCAGACTAGTAGTGAACGATAGGAAAGGAAATAAAACACATACAAAGTCAATTTTATGTATATTGTCTGCATATTATTATAAGCAAATGATCTGTTCATTCTCATGGTTCACCTGTAATCATGTGGTAAGTTTCTTATCCAGGTTTTAAAAGTAAATCCAATATGATTAAAAATGACCATTTATTACACAGCTTTTAAATGTCACTTTTATTGTCTATTTCATGTTGTTATAAATCATCCTTAATTTAACATTTTTGTGATAATGTTTTTTCTATATTGTAGATAATTTCTATATTTTGGAAAGATTACACAAATTAGAGTAATTATCAATGAATAAAAACAACATAGGTTATTGAGATATAGCAGATGGTTAGTCTCATAGAGTAATTTTACAGCATCTAGATTAATAATGAGTTCAAATGGTTTGGCTCAATACATGTGAACTAGGGTCACACTACAGTCCACCACTGATATGGTCATGCAGTGTAATAATGAAGGGAAATTGTCCCAGGGAGAATATGAGATTTTGAGATTTTATTGTTCAGATATTTGATGAACTCTTGGTTACTCTTCTAGTGATCCATAGTATACAGTGAAATTAAAAATCACCAAATTACTATGGATTGTAGGGACACAATACAGGTAGAAAGAAAAGCTTTGAGAGATCAAATGGTTATGGCAGGATGTCACTATGGTGACAACTAAATGGTAACAATTGGTAACTACAAGGACTTTTGGGATTGATTTCCTGCTTGCGTCTGACTGTCCTTAAGAGCATATCTAAGGAGGGCAGGGGAGAGGGGACTTAAAGCCTTGAATTTCCAAATCAAGACTCAAGTAAAGAATCAGAAAGTTGTGGACCCTTAAAAAAATAACAAAACAAAAAACAAAAACCACCTGGAAGTGGCAGGGCACATGAGACTGTGCATCAAGGCCAGAGCCTGGTGGTAGAATGCAGAGATGTTAAATCATTCAAGTGTTTCTAAATCATTCAAGTGTGCGATCTTACATGCTAAGGTAAGTAGGCTGTTTATATAGAAATGGAGCTTTGAGACTTGGGATGGGGACATTTGGACAGACTCAGATGAACTTGAAATCTTTGACATCCCAATTTCCTTTGAAATTTGGTGAATATTGGAAGACAAAACAACACATTGCCCCCTACCCTTCTAAAAGAGACCAGACTTTTCTTGCCTGAAAATAAATAAACAACCTTTAGCTACCTTCCCTGAAATGATGTAGAGGTGTCCCCTGGCAGCAACTGTGAAAATCATGGCACCAGTTAAGGGTATAAGCCCCTTTCTGGAGGTACTGGCAAGAGGAACAAAGCAGAGGGAGAGTGTGAAGCTGGTATCCACCAGTTCCTCTGTCCCCAGACAAAATCCCAACAGACCCCAGCCTCTCCAGCAGTCTTTAGCTAATGAATCTCGTTCACATATAGCCTGGGCACTTTTCAAACTGCTGCTTCTGTGCTGGGCCCTGGGGTGAGTGAGTTTGTAAGCAAGCCTTTTCAGAGGTGTTTCTCAGTTCGCTACAGCCCTTTAGGTCTTATGGACAAGAGCCCTGATGTTTTTCAGAGTTAGATGTTTTGGGGGCTCCTCTCCCTGGTGCAGGTCTTACAAATTGGGATGGTTGATATGGGGTATGAATGCTTTGTTACACAGAGAGAAGTTACAGCTTTGTGGGATTCCTCCCGCTTGCAGGTTGCTGTGCCAGGCATGCGGTTTTTCAAGAGACTTCTTCTCAGCCTCTCCTAACCTCCTCCATGTGGTCCTTTTCTCTTTTGCTGATATAGAGAATCTGCTCAGCTAGTTTTAAGGTCTTTTTCAAAGGGAGTTGCTCCAAATGTAACTTATATTCAGGATGTCCATGGGAGGAGGTGAGGTCAGGATCTTCCTACATTGCCATCTTGGACTGCCTCTGTGGGTATGTTTTGGACAATTTTTTCTTACTCTTTTTGAGTCCAGCAATGCATTAAAAAGTGATTTTACCCAGAATCTAGTTATTGTGAAATGAGAAGACCATTTAGAACACACAGTCTGCCTCACTATCATATAAGAATGGAATATTTAATTCAGAGATATTTTCATGATTAAAATATATGCAATTTGAAGAAAATGGTAATGGATAAAGTGGTAAGTTTTGGCATATATAGAATATTGAAGATAGCAGTATTTAAAAGACTGAACATGAAAAATTTTAAAAATAACTAAAGAGAATCATTTATTTAATTATTTGATAATGGATACAATAAACATGCTTATATTCCATAATTTAATTTGATTCTGGAGGAAGGATAAAGCAGATAAATTTAATAAAACTTTATGAGAACTTCTCTTGAAAATATCTTGGTCATTTAAGTTAGTAAAAAAGTGGTATTTATAATATACTAATTACTAAAATTGCTTCAATTTCTCATTGTGGTCTCTTGCCTGCTTCATTAGTCCTTAGTCTGGATAACCATTGTGTCATTTCTACTGGCAGACTTGAGTCATCTTTGGTATAAAGTAAATACTCCTGTTGTCTGTCTCCAGTAAAATTTCACAATTTTTCTAGTAAATTGTAAGTTCACCCTTGTACAATTATCATTTAATTCATTTATAAATCTTATTACAGTTTCATGAAAATTAATAAACTCAAGTCCACAACCTCAACCCCATAGATTACCTCAACTGCAATAGATTCATTTCTAATTTATTGAGAAATTAGAGAAAAATGGTGTTAACTTCCTTGACAATGTTCTCTTCTTTGACAAAATTTCTGTTCTCCCTTGCCCTGTTATTTCATGTCTGTCTGCCAGTATCAAGTGTCCTGCCTTAATAAGATTGACCTTTCTAGCTCTGTTCACACTTGAGTCTTCTCCCAACTTGACAAGTCTTTCTTTATAAATTGTCCTTCTTTAATTTCATTTTAAATTTCTCCTTCTCTATTGATTGCTTTTCCTGGGTGTACACATGTACTCATCAATCCTAGGAGTAGTGTGCCAGAAATACCTTCCCTGTGATAAATTCATTTTTTAATATATTGAGATAGGAATAAAGAAAGAAATAGTAGGAAGTTTAACTTCCAAAGCATTCCTATTAAAAGAAAAAAGAGACAAGAATCATATTCAGAGGTGGAAATACTATCTGTTAATATACTAAATAGAAGCCATCTGACTAACATATTTATTGAGACATAAATCAAAATAAAATCTAGTTTTTATAATTTAAATATATATAAGTATATATAGTAAAATTTTATAGCATCATAATTAACAATTAAAAAATATATGCATAGTACAAATACACACACACTAACACAGTACAACCAAACCGATGTTTAATCTATTTCTTACTCAGCATTTCAGAATGTATTTCTGTACCATTCACCTTGTATATGATCTTTTTACTAGAGCTGTATCAGAGTATACTATTAAGTACATTATAAAAGATTAGAATGTAATTTCTTTTTGGCACTCTATGTTTACTACTGACTTCAAAGGACATTTAAGATGTAGAAGAGTTATTTTTTCAAGGGTACAAATGAAACAATCTTGTCAGCAATTCTCATAGACAAGTGACGCAGAGGCAGTTTTAGCAAGACCTAGTCTCCTTTTAAGCAGAAATGATTTGTGCACTTTCTTGAGGCAATGTCTATTTGCAGCAATGTTAACATTGACATCAGTAGCTAGAAAATGACAGGAGAAGACAAATAGTCCTCAGGTATAAAAATCAGCAAATAAGAGTCTTGGCCTTTGGGAAAATGTCAGGATGGCCATGAGTGACTACAGATCAAAAAAGGGACACAAACTGAAATCTTTGCTTAAATAAAGGTCATACCCCCACAATGATCCCTGCAGCATTTAAAGAGCAACATTATTAAAAGATTATTAAAAGAATAACCAAGTCGGGCAAGGAGAATACTTAGTTGATGTTCTCTAGGGCTTAGAGAATAGTCCCATAGAGTGTGTGTGTGCGTGTGTGTGTGTGTGTGTGTGTGTGTGTTAAGGACTTATCTTGTGTGCCTTTCCCCACTGAAATCTCATGATGCAAATAATAGTTCTTTAAGGAAAAAAAAAGAGGTGGTTGCAACGTACTCTATTTCTACATTTTCTTAGTAGTATAACTGGAAAAGACTGGGAGGTGGGACACAGCCTCATTCTGAGAATGGCATGTTAATATATGATATGGACAGACTGGAGGGAGGTATTCACGGAGAATAAAAAAGACCACTTTTGAGCAGTCATCCCTCTGCTTAGCTGAGCTAAAAATGTTGATGAGCACTGCAAATAGTTGCAGGCATCCGTTTTCTATAAAATGGGTATGTTTTATCCATTAAACTGTTCTGTTTCTGGTGTCTACCTTCATGCACTAAGTAAATAAATAATGAATAAATAAGGAAATGAATGAATAAAAGAAGGGAAAGGTAAATATTGTCAACATTTATATAATGACAGTCAACAAAATAAGTAAAATATGAAAGAATATGGGAAATATACATTTAAATATTGAAGAATTAAAGAAGTGAATTTTTCTGCTTCTGGTAAATATACATTTTGTAATCCTAGAACATCCTTTAAAATTCATCACTTCCTTCATTTGCCTATCATATCTAGTGAATTATCCTTTGTACACATTAGCTCTGAGAATCACAGCGAATGTTCTCAACAGCCAAGAAGGTTTCAAAGGTCACAGTTTCTTCTGAATCACTTCTTATTAACATTTCATGTAATGCAATTAAATTGTAAGTAGCTAATAATTATAATAAAGGACAAAAGACTCAAAAATAGAGCAACATTACTGACACCATTTGGATTCTAAAGGAAATGCCCCAGTGAACCAATATTAATTTATGAGATACTTTTGCATGCCACATCCTTATATGAGGTCACAGTAGGGCAAATAAACAGCTTACACTTACTGCTGACAAACTGGGTTTAGACTGACTTTCTGGAAACAATAAAAATCCTTGTTATATTTTAATACTGTTTATATTTGATCTAGCTTGTATATCCTGAGTTATTCAAAGTCTTTTAGCAGTATAGGGAAAAATACATGAGGAAAGAGTAAGCAAAAGTATAAAGAAGATTTTTAGAGATCTATTTGGTTTGATTCAGTAATACATTAGAAGAAGTGCAAGAGTCTGCTTTAAATTCAAGACATTAGTCATTCAACAAGCACTTATTGAATTTATAGTGTGAACAAAGCTCTAATAACACAAAAATGGGCAGTTTTCTCACTCACGTCTAGTAGGGGAGTAAATTATGTAAATTATTAAAGTGAAATGTGGAAAAAACATACAAAAGGATGATAAACATTCAATGGAACTTCAGAGAGATTAATCAATTGCTGAGATAAACTGATAAATATTTTTCAGAAGGGTTAAGATTTAATCTGTATCTGGAAGAATGAATAAAATTTGTCAGATAGAAAAAAGACAATTTCTGATAGAGGAAGTAGCTGTAAACAAAATTTCAAATGTTTGAGGTTTTGTGAAAACTCAGGGAAAGAGGAATTGTTCTGCAAGAGGACAACTTCAGAGTTAAAGAGAGTGAAGCAAATGCAGCCAGAAAATGATATAAGTCTTTAAAAGTATAAATTGTGAGGCGCCTGGGTGGCTCAGTCTTTAAGCGTCTGTCTTCGGCTCAGGTCATGATCCCGGAGTCCTGGGATGGAGCCCTGCGCATCAGGCTCCCTGCTTGGCGGGAAGCCTGATTCTCCCTCTCCCACTCCTCCTGCTTGTGTTCCCTCTCTCGCTGTGTCTCTGTCAAATAAATAAATAAAATCTTTAAAAAAAAATAAAAGTACAAATTGTGAAGCACTTTATCTGGTGCTATGGTTTGGACACATTGACTTTTGGATAGTTCAGAATATCTAGAGAAAATGAATCTCCGACAATATGGCATTTCTTCCTTCATTTTTTAAGACTTATTTATTTGGGAGAGAAAGAGTGTGTGAGTGGGGGGGCAGAGGGTGAGAGAGAGAGAGAATCCTCAAGCAGACTCCCCACTGAACACCAAGCCCAATGCTGGGCTCAATCACAGGACCCTGAGATCATGACCTGAGCCAAAATCAAGAGTTGGACACTGAACTGACTGAACCATCCAGGTGCCCCTCACATATGGCATTTCTTACCATTTTTAGTATGAATAGTATTTTGTGTCACTCAAAAATATTTATCAAGTGTCAATATGTAGAAGTCAGAGAACTAGGTAATATAAAATAAATATAAATGAAGTAGAATTTTTTAACATTTTAGAGTAATTTATAAAATGTATATGGGAGAAATTCCATTTTCAGTCTGTCATGTAGAGACTTTGGAAATTATTCCCATCCTGACAAAAAAAAAAAAACCTGAAGAAACTGAAAGTCAATGATTTTTCTTGGCCTTAAGAAAATTGAGTTCAAAAGGCAAACCACTACCCTGAAATTTAGAAGTTTGAGAAAAGGAGACTTGGCTCTGGAGGGTTTTTATTGTGGTTAGAGGGGTCAGTCAGAGTGAGGTTTCCTGGGCACATTCAGGAGTGCGACTGGTTTGAATCTTCTACCAGTGTAAAAGGAGGGTGAATCAGCCTTTCTTATCAGCTTGCTCAGATATAGGGTAGAGGGGAAAAGACAGAGAGAGAGAAACCTCATCTTTTACGAGTCAAGATGTCAAAAGATGTCAAACATCAAAATGTTGTATCAGACTCCTTCTTACATAGATGAACATAAAATCTCACATTAAAGGCCTATTTACCTCAGTTCCTATTACTAGATACATAATTTTGACTTTCAACAAAAAATTACAAGGCATGAGAAAAGCCAAGAAAAAAAATCTGTACAAATGACAAAGCAAGAATCATAGCAAGATTTATATATGGCACAGATTTTGCAAAATTTCAAGGATTTATAATAACTATGATTAGTATGTTAAGGGATGTAATGTAAAGGTGGAGAACATCACAAAGAGATGTGCAAGAGAAGCAGAGGAGATGCTTTAGGGTGAGTGGAAAGTAAACCAAATTTGTCAACGTAAAGATCTATCTGTAAAAAGGCATATTTCCTCCTGTGGGCATAGTGTAATCGCCAATATGAATCTTGGTTTACTATTACAATTGTAATAATAATTATATATTTTTTCAAAATTTTGGACATGCATTTTCAATAATCAGGGGTTTAAACTTTAGCTAACAAATATGTAAACACATTTATCCAAAATTAGAATAGAGAGCAATTTTACACATAAATTAATAATTAGATAGGAAAAAAACTGGTATCAATAACTAAAAGCTAAAAATCAATACATTGAAATGATAATCACCGTAATGACCATATTCAAAATTCTTGGTAATTATATAACCTAAAGAAATGATTTGACTTTTTTTTTTTTTAAGATTTTATTTATTTATTTGACAGAGAGAGACATAGCGAGAGAGGGAACACAAGCAGGGGGAGGGGGAGAGGGAGAAGCAGGCTTCCCTGCGGTGCAGGGAGCCCGATGCGGGGCTCGATCCCAGGACCCTGGGATCACGACCTGAGCCGAAGGCAGA
>NC_138375.1:82290448-82305898 GCF_054177405.1 Leptonychotes weddellii | reverse complement strand
ACACTTAACTGACTGAGCCACCCAGGCGCCTCGCAATTATTTTTTTCTTATTCTTTAAGTACTTCTAAGATAATTTTTAGAGAAGACATTCTAAAATCCTATATGCCTAAAATTATATTTGTTGTACCTTCACATTGACTTTTTTTTTTTCTGGTTTAACTCTTTTTTTTTTTACTTTTTTATTGTTATGTTAATCACCATACATTACATCATCAGTTTTTGATGTAGTGTTCCATGATTCGTTGTTTGTGCATAACACCCAGTGCTCCATGCAGAACGTACCCTTTTTAATACCCATCACCAGGCCAACCCATCCTCCCACCCTCCTCATTAACTGACTTTCACTGGATATAAATCTAATCCTGATTTTCTTTCCCTTATAAATGTCGGAAATATTATGCAACATTCTTCCTGTCTGTATATTGTTCCTGGGAAGTATGATATAAATTTTGTTTTTTCTTATATCTATGTTTCTTTCTCTCTGTAGTAAGCAGAATAACCTCCTCTTCCACCCAGGTAATGTTCACACTCTAATTTCCAGAACCTATACATTTATGTTACATGGGCAAAGGCAATTAAAGTTGTAGATATAATCAAGGTTGTTAATCAGCTGACTTTGAGATGGGGAATTATTCTGGATATATGATCATGCCTAAAATAATCTCAAAGTCCTTAAAAATGGAAAAGAGAGAAGAACAGGCCAAAGTGATGAAACATGTGAAGGGCTCCACTTGTCATTGCTGTCAATGAAGATGAAAGAAGGGGGCCACAAGTCAAGGAATGCAGACAGATTCTAGAAAGGCAAAGAAATGGATTATCCCTAAGAACCTCCAGGAAGAAACACAGCCTTGCCAACACCTTGATTTTAGTCCAATGAGACTTATATCAGACTTCTGAACTCCAGAACTAAAAAGTAGTAAATCCGCGTTGTTTTCTGCCACTAGGTAAATTTAAGTTATTACAAAATTTAAGTCATTACAAAAGCAACCAATATATCCTTCAATGCTTAGCAATTTCCCTGTCATTGTTTGAAAATTTTATTATAATATTTCTCTATGGGTGTTTTATATGTCAAATCTGGCAATATATGATCACTTTTTATCAATATTTTTGACCATGTGTGCTCAGACACGCAAATAAAATGAGAGAAAAGGGTATAAAAATCCATACTGGGTTGGCCAAACTGTACACATCTCTTCTTATCCACTCCATTCTGTAGCTGGGTTTTTATTACACTATGATATAAATCAGCTTATCATGGGCACACTAGAATGGAGCTGCTGTTTTTCTGTCTTTCACTAGAATCTCAATGGTCTTCCAATGGTATAATGGGGCAGAGATAAGGGCCCCAAAAAAGGAAATTATAAAACAAAATCAAGGTACTTCCCTATGAAAAGAAGGAAAAATGAGTAAAACAGGAGAATGAGGAACAAATAGCCCAGGTTTGAGAAATGGTTGAGAAGTTCAAACTTGATGAATAGATTAGATCACTTGACCCTAGATCCCTTTCTTCTTAATCCAAGAACATAACTTTTTCAGTAAGATTCATAAATATTTTAAGAAATATAAAATGGTATTTCTAGAATTGCTCTTATAGAGGAGTAAAAAATGAATGCCAGTACCTTTTCCAAATATGTTTAGAATCAAATTAATGACAAATGTATCAATATGGCTCATAATTCAAGATAAACCAATAAGTGTTCATGCAGCATTACATTTTCTTATTTTTGCTACCAATTATTTATATAAACTCTTGACAAATCTTTGTGTATTTATAAATCCAGAAATCCCATTCATTGTTTTTTACTGACTACCTGAACAAACTGGAGATGCCATTATTAATGTGATGAAATCTCTGGCAGAATGTTTGTGTCACTTGCTGCCATCTCTGGTGCCATGTCCCAAAGTGAAACTGGTGAAGAGCCTCATGAACCTGTCAGCTAGATACAGTTGCAATTTAATTCCTTCAATCCTTTATCAGTAATATCCCATTTACAACAAGAGACTTGAGATTTAAACAAGCTGACCATTCAAAATACTGCACGTTTGACTTCAATATTTTTTCACAGCTACAATTGAATTTCATTATAATGACAAAAATCAGATGCTGAAAATGCACATTACAATATATAATGGAGCCAGCTTATTGTAACAATGGTGGAAATATGTTTACCAGTGATATTCTCTTTCCATCTAGTTGTGCTCTGTAGTCAAAGGTGATAGCAATATATATATATTATTCAAAACAGTGAGCTGCGAATATGATGAGAAAACTTCCACCCATTTCAAAAATGATATAAATATAACCTAATCTGAAGTCAGCAACTGTGGTTTGTTTTCAAAAGCTAGGTACTTTGTTGGTTCAATTTTTTTTAATTTAATACCTAGATGAGGCTATTATGGGAACTAGATGACAAACTGTCAGATTTTGAGAAACAGTGATCATTTGATTATGAAAGAGCTATGGCAATAAACACAAAGAACTGAATAGTCAATAGAACTTTAGAGCTCTGTTTTTTAAATTGAGGGCTGTGACCCATTAGGGGACATAAAAACAATTTAATAAATGTTATTAATATTTTAAAAATGAGACATAAAAATATTAAAATACATGATAGATAATAAAGATGTTACTAAATGAAATTTTTATTATATGTGTCTGTGTGTATGGTTTTCCCAGAGACATGGTATCTAAAAACACAGTGAAGTCTGTAGATTTTTTCCAAAGATATGGTATCTATAGCTAGATCCATTAATGGACTGTCTTAGTCAGCTTGGGCTACCATAACAAAACACCATAGATTGCATGGCCTAAACAACAGGAATTTATTTCTCACGATGCTGGAGCTCAGAAGTTCAATATCAAGGTGACAGCATGGTCAATTACTGACAGCTCTCTTTCCAGTTTATTGAACTTCTTTCTGTGCTCTCACATAGTGGAGAGAGAGAACAAGCTGTCTGGTATCTCTTCTTATAAAGACACTATTCCCATCATGAAGGCCTCCCTCATGACCTCATCTAAATCTAATTATCTCCCAAAATCCCGTCTACAAATAACATCACATTGTGGGCTAGGGCTTCAGCACATGAATTTGGGGGGCAATTCCATCTGCAACAGGATCAGTGTCTAATCAATGACACAGTCAATCTCACTGACTCATGCTGAGTATAAGAAAGAGAATCTTGGACAATTCTTGTTTGAGTTATTCCACTACAGGGCCTATAACAATGTCTGGCACACAGAAAGCACTTAAAAGTATTGAATTTGTGAAGACATAAGTGAATACCTCAAACTCAACATATTGAAGGCAATATGAGATAGTGGCTATGAATTCATTTTCACAAGGTGAACTGCCAAGAATTGAACCTGGTTTTGCCATTAATTAACCAGGTAATCATTGGGAAGTTATTTAAATTCCCTGCTTCAAATTTCTCATCTATAAAATGAGAACAGCAATAGTATTTACAAAAATAAAATTATTTTTAGGATTAAATGGGTTAGTATCAAATGATTAAAATAGTTCCCAACACATCGTAAATGCTGTGTAAGCTTTCTATTTTTCTTTTTTTTTTTTTTTTTGATATTCAGTTCATCATATTTGTCACCTTTGAAGTCATTCTCTCTCCTTCAATGTCCATGGTAATTAATGGTGTGATCATCTACTCATAAGCTCAAACCTGAAACATGCCCCCATTCCTTCCTCCTGCTCTTTTCATCCCTTTTATATATGCAAACATTTATTTATTCTTCAGGTTTAAGCGAAGAAGCTTTCCTGTTTCCTACCATGGAGTTATCTCTTCAGAAATTTCCATATTCTTATATTTAGCACTTCATTTAAAGGCATTTTAATGAAAAGTACTATATTATTATATTTGAATTCTCCTTGTTACTTATATTTTATTTATTTTGGTCTCTCACATAAAAATACAATAAATAAAAAATGCTTAATAAATATTTGTTGAAGTAATTGAACTAAAAACTACACTTTGGAAGAAAAATAAATGTGACATATAAAATCACTGTACATAGCAATATAATATTAGTGTATATGGGGGTAAGGGAATGGAGAACTTTTCCTAAGAAATGAATCCTCATAGAAATTGTTATTTGTTTCAGGGGAGTTTGATGTAGTTAACGGTCTGTTTACTTTTATGTGTATAATGGCTATAAGGCTCTCCTAAAATTACTTATCAAATACTGAAATTTTTCAATAGATGGATCCACAAAGAACTCATCAGCCTCTTTGTCACTTTGATTTCTAGTAAGTGGCAAAGTGATGCTTTCTTTGATTTGGTTAGTTATTTCTCCCAAAGACTCCCTAGGAGGTTAATGAGTTCTGAAATGCTCAAGTGGTAAGAAAGAGAAAGCCAAATAGGGAGAAGCAAAAAGCCTGAAACCAATACAAGAAAATTAATATTTGAATGATTGAATCTAAGTTTTTTTAAGAACTATGAACATTTTATTCATTTAAATAACTTTTATAAACTATATGTAAGAGATTTTTCTGTAACACAGTAAAAATTCTGTGTTCCATCTCTAACAAGCTGGATAACAGTAAAAATAAAAAAATAAAAAAAATTAAGCCTTAGCTTTCTCATTGGTAAATTGGAGTTATAGAACTACCTGAAAGAAAAGAGTGTAAAATTTAAATAAACCAATATCTATAAAGTTTGTGGTATTTTATACATATGTTGTTTTATAACAATTTTGCCTTTAGTTAAGGTACTGATGATGATTTTCTAAGCGCCAAAATCCTTAATTAATTTTGGGAAATTAGTCAAACTAGTTATCAATCTTTAAGTTACTAACCCATTGAAATATACATTATATAGTGTATATAAATACACTGGTATATATATAATTAATATATAACTGAAATATATATGTGTAATAATATGTAATAAGTAATATGTTCAATTATATATTCTGTAAGATACAAATATATAACATATAACATATAAATATAGTATATGATACCTTTTATGTATATATATCATATATGTATTATATGTATTTTTTATATGTTACTCTTTTACAGAAAATAATAGAAGCTTATTAATTTCAGCAGTTTGCTGTCAACCTAAATCTGCCTTCATTATGTGACTTCTAAATTAGATAGAAGTCTCGTAATCATTCAGTTGTTATTTTATACCACATGAGCCATTATGGCTAGTAATTCCTCTTGAAGGATTTGGTACCAGCCACAAACAATTTTGGTTACTACGTTTAAAAAAATTACTACCTGTCTTAAATGCCTGAACAGCTTATATCAGCAAGATATTTTGGTAAAAGATATTTAAATTCTTCTTTTCCTTTAGTTGTTCTTCTTGTTCCTTTCCCAGTTGAAACTAATTTTGTTGAGAAAGATCACAGTGGAATGCAAATGTTTATTAAATGTGTATTCAAACCCTGTGGTCATAGGTAAACTGCAGTTTTCACATAGTTAGCTTGGCTAGTAGGTGCTTTCTTATTAGAAAAT
Organism: Leptonychotes weddellii; assembly: GCF_054177405.1. Lineage (NCBI taxonomy): Eukaryota > Metazoa > Chordata > Mammalia > Carnivora > Phocidae > Leptonychotes > Leptonychotes weddellii. The sequence continues at coordinate 82,300,418 of NC_138375.1, read as the reverse complement.
ATATTACTCAGGGATGACTATAATAAAGAAGTCAATGGCCTATAAATTTTAACTAAAATGCTCAAGCTGGCCTTGTCAATAAATATTTTTCATTATAGTCTACAATACTCAGAGTTCAGTTTCTGTGTAGGCAAAGACTTTAACTTTTGTTATTCTTGTTAAGGGTTTGATATGACCTTTTAAAAAGGTGAACGCAAAGCATAGAAGGCTTGAGCATTTTTATTTCTTATTCAACAAACACAGAAGTCAACAAACTAAGATAAAAGGAGAAGGGGACAGGGACACACAGGAGAAGAAAAAAAAAAGTTTCAGGTAAAATCTTTTTATGCTAATTAATTTTACTAATTAGATAATGATCAATGGCCACAATGGGATAGCTGTAGATAGAAATGATACAAATCAAATTTCTTCATCCCACTTGTGCATTGTTTTCTTATTTTCCACATTAAACTATTATGACTAATTCTTCTTACCTCTTAGAAAACTTGGTTGCCATCTGAGAGCCATGGTCTGGGAAACCATAACTCATCAAAATGTGACTAGAATTCTTCTCAGTGCTCAAATAGATTTATAAAATCATTGCCCATTTTTTTTTAAATAATCAACACATGGAATTTGTGGCAGGCTATGCCTTTTTAAAAACATCAGAAAATAACAAAAAAAGTATGAATTTGGGGGGGCTGGGTGGCTCAGTCAGTTAAGCGTCTGACCCTTGATTTTGGCTCAGATCATGATCTCAGGGTCAAGAGAGAGATGGAGCCCTGCATCAAGCTCCACACTCAGCTGGGAGTCTGCTTGAGATTTTCTCCCCCCCCTTTTTTGCCCCCCACCCCTACCCCTGGTGTCACTCTCGCTCTCAAATAAATAAATTTTTTTAAAAAGTCAATTTAACACCTTGGTGGCATGTAACATTATCATTGAAATAATAATTACTGTTTTCTTTTTCAATTCTTTCAAATCTTCTCAGGCCTTATAGAAAATCAGTATAAACAACACATTAAAGTAAGTGAGATTAAATTGAGAGTCTAAGCTTCATTAAACAAATGTTAAAGAGTAATCTGTCCAGTCATGAAAGGTATCCTAATTGATGCCTAATTGATTTAAAAGAACACATACAATATTTCTTCTCATGCAGTCTGTTTCTACCTTTGTCATGAACAATCCAAAATAACAGATATTTCAAAGGTGATTTATGACTGAGATAGGAAAATCTTAAGAATTCACTTTTGTGTCAAATCTTCCTTTCCTGGCACCCTTCTAATTTAATTTTAATTAGAAACAAAATGAAAAGCTATAAATATAGTCTTAAAACATCCTGGGACTTGGTAATGTAACTCTGAACAAGGAACAATTTGGAAAAAAGGAATGCTTGTTTTTAGCATGTTCTTTTCCTCTGTTCCAACTCACTTTTCTCTCTCTTTCCCCCTCTCAGAATCTTTTATTCAAACACAACTGAGTGCTATCAGATCATGTAGGTCATCTCCTTGAATCAGTGTAAGACCCCTCTGCCATACAAAAATTCCCTGGAAGCCTGATGTCTGCTACCAAATGAGATTTATTATTTTTTTGCAGAGATGTTTATAGGTTTTATTGTGTTAACACATACTATAGTACTACCTATTTTATTTTATTTGATATTCCTTAATGGAAAAAGTTTTTGTTCAAAAATTTTTTTGAATGATTATACATACACACATTATAGAATTCAAAAAAGTAAAATAGTAAAGGTAAAAATAAGTTTTTCCCCCTTTCTTCTCCCCAACCATACAATTGCTATATATCTTTCTGGAAATATCACAGAATTGCTTTATATTAAAATTTCCAAAAAATAGTCACATAATTTTCTATTGATTCTATAACTGATGAACATATACAAGACATATATGGGCTAGATACATTTCCATACCCTAGTGTTATTTTTTCAAAGTTGTTGCCAGATAGCATTATCTTGTCCTCATTTTATTTATTTATCTATCTCTCTATTTAAAATTTTTCTTTAGTTTCAAGTTTTTATTTAAAATGTCTATATTACCCAAAGCAATCCACACATTTAATGCAATCCCTATCAAAATAGCAACAGCATTTCTCACAGAGCTAGAACAAATAATCCTAAAATTTGTATGGGACCACAAAAGTCCCCAAATAGCTAAAGCAATTTTGAAAAAGAAAAGCAAAGCTGGAGGTATCACATTTCTGGACTTCAAATTATATTACAAAACTGTAGTCATCAAAACAGTATGGTATTGGCACAAAAACAGACACATAGATACTTGGAACAGAATAGAAAACTCAGAAATGAACCCTCAACTCTATGGTCAACTAATCTTTGACAAAGCAGTAAAGAATATCCAATGGAAAAAGGACATTCTCTTCAACAAATGGTGCTGGGAAAACTGGACAGGAACACATAAAAGGTTGAAACTGGACCACTTTCTTACACCATACACAAAATAAATTCAAAATGGTTGAAAGACCTAAATGTAAGGGAGGAAACTATCAAAATCCGAAAGGAGAACACATGCAGCAACCTCTTTGACCTAGGCCATAGCAACTTCTTATTAGACACATCTCCCGAGGCAAGAGAAACAAAAGCAAAAATGAACTATTGGGATTTCATCAACATGAAAAGTTTCTGCACAGTGAAGGAAACAATCAACCAAACTAAAAGGCAGCCTACAGAATGGGAGAAAATATTTGCAAATGACATATCTGATAATGGTTTAGTATCCAAAATCTAAAAGAACTTCTCAAACTCAACACCCCAAAAATGAATAATCCAGTTAAGAAAAGGGCAGAAGACATAAATAGACATTTTCCCAAAGAAGACACATGTGGCCAACACATGAAAAAATGCTCAACATCACCCATCATCAGGGAAGTACAAATCAAAACCAAGATGAGATACCACCTCACATCTGCCAGAATGGCTAAAATTAATAACACATGAAACAACAGATGTAGGGGAGGATGAACAGAAAGGGGAACCCTCCTACACTGTTGGTGGGAATACAAGTTGGTACGGCCAATTTTAACTTCCTCAAGAAGCTAAAAATAGAAGTATCCTACAACCCAGCAATTGCACTTCCTGGTATTTACCCAGAGGATACAAAAATACAGATTCAAAGGGATACATGTACCCCAATGTTTATAGCAGCATTATCAACAATAGCCATATTGTGGAAGAGCCCAAACACCCATTGAATGAAATCCTGCCATTGCAAGGATGTGCATGGAGCCAGAGTGTATTATGCTAAGCAAAATAAGTCAGTCAGAAAAAGACAAATCATATGATTTCACTCACATGTGGAATTTAAGATACAAAACAGATGAACATAGGGGAAATGGAAAAAAAAGAGAGAGAGAGAGAGGCAAACCATAAGAGACTCTTAACTATAGGGAATAAGCTGAGGGTTGCTGGAGGAGAGGAGAGTGGGGGATGAGCTAAATGGGTAATGGGTATTGAGGGCACTTGTTCTGATGAGTACTGCGTGTTATATGTAAGTGATGAATCACTAAATTCTTCTCCTGAAACCAACATTACATTATATGTTATTATTATATGTTAACTAACTAGAATTTAAATTAAAAAATTTTTAAAAGAATATTATAATTACACCATAAACTAACAATTTTATAAGCATAAAAAAATAAGGCACAGGATATCTAGAAATTGTGGACAGTAGAGTACAAATTCAAAAGTTTAGGAATTAAGTGAATTGAATGACTGACTACAGAATTAAAAATGTATGTTTAAACTCCAAAATTCAATACAATTGCTTTTTAAATTTTTTTTAATTATTTTATTTCAAAATATTTTATTTATTTATTTGAGAGAAAGAAAGAGAGTGAGCGCACGCGAGAGAGAGAGCACAAGCCAGGGGGGACAGGCAGAGGGAGAGGGAGAAGCAGACTGCCTGCTGAGCAGAGAGCCTGATGTAGGGCTTAATTCCAGGACCCTGAGATCATGACCTGAGCCGAGAGGCAGACACTTAACTGACTGAGCCATCCAGGCATCCCCCTCTCCCCGCCAAACTGCTTTTTTAAATCAAACCAAAGACTCAATCAAAGACTATGCTTTCAGGTATTTTTCTTCTAGACGAACATGCAGTAGGAAATTAGAATTCAATCAATTCCAACATGAAGTTTAAAAGTAACAGAACAGGATTGAGATTATTCTGATTACTTAAAAATGCTAATAATAACAAAATGCCCCTTTTTGGAGCTTTCTTGCCAAACCCATATCCATAGACAGTGAGAGATGAAAGAAAGGACAACACAAATTATTGAATAGTTGGAAGAATTAACTCTTAGAGGAATACCTTCTGCATTGTTGAAAAGGATATAATTAATGAGTGCAAATTCATAAGAAAGAAAAAAGAAATAAGAAGAGATTAAATAATCTAAGATTTAATTCACAAACACTGAATAATGCATTTAAACATAAACATATTAGTGAATAAAGCAGTAATATGTGCATTAATTTAGATTTGTCAGAAGCTGCCACATTTTTAAAATTGCAATTGGCTTTTCCTAAGTATTCTAGATTGTCTGCAGAAGTGAATTTACCATGAAAGAATGAAAGATATTTCTGGTTCAGAACACATCTCATTACCCACCTGCTGTTCTTCCCATGTGCTTAACCTGTTAATCAAAATACCACCTGGTATATATCATTTGGATATTAGGAAACATAATTGTTTACCTCTTTGAGTTTATATTATCAATTCAAAAGGCTTTGTCTTTGAATCAATTGAGGGCACATATCAGGATAAATGGAAATATCCTGTTTTACAATACTTATTTGTAAGACTCTACCATACAACCTACATTGTTTTAGAGTCTTATTGTAATACACTTAGATACAAATAATAGTATATATATTTTTCTTTTATTTATTTGACAGGGAGAGAGATAGTGAGAGCAGGAACACAAGCAGGGGGAGTGGGAGAGGGAGAAGCAGGCTTCCCGCTGAGCAGGGAGCCCGATGCGGGACCCCATCCCAGGACCCTGGGATCATAACCTGAGCCGAAGGCAGACACTTAACTGACTGAGTCACCCAGTCACCCCACAAATAATAGTATATTGAGACAACTTTTGCTGGGTCATCATGTTCTCTTATCATTCCTTATAGCTTTCCAAGTATCAAAAAAAATGCTTTTATACTTTCAGTGAAGTTAAAGGTAGATACACTAGTTACAATGACATTTAGATCAAAATAACAACTGAAATGTCACTGAGAATATACTGCTGATTATACAAAGTCACAGTTTTGAAGAATAAGTAGTGGCAAGAATATTACAGCTTCAGGTTAAAGACAAATTATAATTTATTTGGTTTTCTCTCATATTACATAGAAGTCCACTTTTATTTTTCCCCAATTATAAATGGAAAGAAGGTAAAATGGTACACTACATTCTACAAAAAAATAGAATTTAAATGTTATACCTGAGATCTAACAGATTTCTAAAATGTACGTATTATCCAAGTAGACTATAAACAACTTGAAAATGAATTAATTATTTCCAGCACCAGTTCTTGGACTATTGTATAAAGAACTTGCCTTACACTAACTTTGCTAAAGGGATATATCATTGTTTCATTTTAAATGGGAATTGATACAGAACCTAAAACTGCATATAATTTAATGAAAGAGACTATGACCAGAAATAACTAAAAGGTATGTTTGGTATTATATATGTATATATACACATACATACATACACATACATATGTATACATACATACATACACACACTCTTGGGTGTCTTGAACTTAAGTAGTATTCATCATTTTCTCAGCTTTGTAGAGAAATGCCATTTAATGGTTATTTCTTGACTTGCATATTCAGAGTCACAGCAAGTAGGAAAAGCATATATTTATATGGTGAATGTACAATAACTTTTTTTTCTATCTCTAATCACTACATGTTCTTTCATTCAAAGGATAGGGCCATCTTTATTTTATTACAAGCACTGTGACTCCAAAAGTGCAAAACAAGTGGTTTTTTAAATGATGCTGATAAAATGAGAATTAAATAAAACTTGCAAACAGAATATATGATTATGGACTAAAAGTGAATATTTATTAAGGGAAAATGAGTGACTAACAGAGTTGTGCAATTCAGAAGACATTGCTTGGCTATACATTCTCTCTTCAGACAGATTTGGTTCAATGTGATCCTGACTGATAACTAACAAGAATAATTACCATTTGCTTCTCTGAACTTTCAGTATCATTTTTCATGAGGACATACAACTATCTCATTTTAAAATCCATGCTTCTTTGGTATGGGCTGATTGTCATGACCTCCACTAATCTTTCTTGACCCAAATTCTAAAATAATATATAAATATTTAATATCTGCTAAAGACCTTAGAAACCTAATATTATTTCAACTTCCACAGTGTTTCTGTTTCTCTCATAATGTTGATTCAGTATTCTTTATGTATATTACATATTAATCACTTTGTCTAGTGTATTATAATTTACTCTAATAATTAGACAGTAAATATCCATTTTCTACCCTCCTCAATTAATCAAACTGTTTTGTATATAAGTAAGGTTCATTAAATAAACACTTTCAATGTCTATCATGTGTCTATCTCTTCTGAGTGAAGGTAATATAAGAAATATAATAATTGGGGGACAGAATATGTCAACTAAAACTCAAAGCATTTACATTTAAATAAGGTTTAATTAAGTGCTATTTTTAAGTCACTTTAGTCATTATATGTCAAATATAAAATTTTCCAAAAACTTTTTTATATTTGCAAAGTATAATTTAGCATTACATTTTTGGGAATTACCTTGCATAAAAATATAGACTCATGGAATCGTAGAGAAATTGAATAGTTACAGGGAATTCAAAAGTTGAAAACTTGGCACAGAATCAGTTATTAGTAGTTCTAAAAGAAATTTGAATTTAAATATGTTGTTGTAAATACAGATAGCACAGTTAGGGAAAGTCAATATAGATAGGCTCAAGCAGTGTTGAAATCACTGTGTAATACTTTCTCCTTTGAGTCAGACTGCCCAGTTTGAACTATATTTGAATATCACATATATGTGTATATTTTATATATATGTATAATTACTCCTTATATGATAAATTAGTATTGACTTAGTATCAATTAATAATAAGCAACAATTGATTGATTTAAGCAATTATATTTATAATTCAGTATAGCCTTACATAATTTCTATTCTAACTTTGGAATTTAACACCAACATCAAATGTGTAAAATTCTAGAGTAAAACAAATAGCAATTACACAAGAGATGACTTAGCAGCTGTCAGCTTCTGCAAAGAATGGCAGTGCACCAATTCCCTTGGCATTCGTGAAGCTGTTATCATGGATGCTGTCGCCTCTGTCTTTGCTGAGGTTAACAGCAATCATAAGATACTTTTTTGGTTCATTTACTCAGTCTGTTGATTAACATAGATTCAATGCCAGAACACTGCTACAATCAACTGAAATTTCGTTTAGACATCAACATTCAAGGATGCTCTTCTGGTAGTATTGGTTTCAAAGTATATTTTAGAACATTATACACTATTTCAAGGTAATTAATTATGACGTGTGTGTGTGTGTGTGTGCGCGCGCACGTGCATGCATGCACAGACATGTGTATTTTTCCTCCCTGTGTATGTGTATATCTCTTTGTCGGCACATATGGCTTTCACAGCAGTAAGCGGTAATACATTTACTGTTCAGAGTCTCAAAGATTATACTCCCTGTCACCAAAGCCATATGCTCACTGGTCTCATCATTCTATGAATGTGTTTGGAAGTCCTGAATAATCACTCCATACATTTACATAATGTTGTCAGTTTTAAAAGCCCATTCATATTCACTACGTTGCTTGATAATGACTTCTATACAACCCAGTGACAAAAGCAAAATAGAAACTAATATAACATGTTGAAGGTGAGAAATTGAGGTTCTAGAGGTTAAGTAAATGTCCAATATGACATTTGGATCAGGCACTTAGATGCCAAATCTGCTAACTGCATGTCTATGGTACTGTTTTTGTTTCTCCCCCATAGGAGCAAATAATCCTTTCCAGAATCAAGTAGGCCATATTCCTGATAGCAAGCCAAGAGGAGATATGCAAGCATTTTCCCTATTTTGACATTGATTAACGCATTTCTGATTACCCCATTTTGGATAGGTATCACTATGATCAAAGCTTAGTAAATCATGATAATCTTTAGGTCATATCTGGTTTCCCAAGGATATAAACAGTGACTCACATTTGAGCATATTTAATATTTTGCCTAAAATAAATATCATAACCCTTCAGAAGCTTACATTCAGAGAAGAAAAAAATATTTTAATAGTACATTTTAATCTCCATAAATAGCGTCTTAAAATCTTTGTTGTCCTTTTTCTCTCATAGACTAATTCTATAATTAAGCTTCTTAAATTAATTAAATAACGAGGCCATCAGACTGAGGTGGCTCTAGCGCAGTGGCAGCCCATATAAGCAAACCAATAGCTAAGGCTGTAAATGTCTCAAGGCTATGAAACTGAAACTTAAAGGCAACCCATCACAAAAGCCAACTAGGCTTTAAGCTATGGGTCAAATAATTGCTTTGCTTTGCATCTGCCTTTTCTGTAAAAACGTCTCTCCCCCAGCTCCTGTCAGTGGTATGCTCCTAATCACTTCCCGTTTGGTGCTGCCTATTCAAATAGATTTTTTTGCTCAAATAAACTCTTAAAAATTTTAACATGCCTCAGTTTATCTTTTAACAAGCTTCTTCCCAAATACTGTTGCCATTTTGTTTTCATCAACACTTGAGAGGAGACATGACACTTCTGAAGTTGGGATAGAGTTCTGAGTAGTCAAAGAGTACTGATCATTGGATGATAAAAACATAAAGAACTCATGAACCAGAGGGGCGCCTGGGTGGCTCAGTTGGTTAAGCGACTGCCTTCGGCTCAGGTCATGATCCTGGAGTCCCAGGATCGAGTCCCGCATCGGGCTCCCTGCTCAGCGGGGAGCCTGCTTCTCCCTCTGACCCTCCCCCCTCTCATGTGCTCTCTCTCTCTCAAATAAATAAATAAAATCTTTAAAAAAAAAAAACAAAAACTCATGAACCAGAAATTCCACTTCTATGCTGAAAACAACAAAAAAGGAATTCTTGCACATGAATACACCAAGACACATTCATAGATAATTTATCACAGGTTTGTTACAATAGCACAAATCAGGAAAAGCCTGAAATATCAGTCTAGGGAAATAAATAAGTGCTTGTCTGTGTTTATCACCACTTACAATCCTGAAATCACACTGTTGAATAAATATAGCATGCTTGATAATCTCACTTAGAGAATAAAATCATTAACAAAACTCAAAATCTCAAAAACAATACTGTTTATATACATATCTGTCGTAACTTCAGCATTTGTTAGAGTAGATCTCCAGCATATGAAATGCTGAGCCACTGTTCAACAAAAGACTATAAGGGAAAATTAAATAGAGAAGATTATTACTCACAGGTCCTGGAGAAGGTACTCGGGAAGATTAAGGCAGGGTGCAGGCAGAGAGAGCATAGCAGGCAGGACCTGGGGTACATGTCTGTATTAGGGTTGATGGGTGGACTGCTTTGAGTTCCTGGGCTAAAGCCAGATTGGTCAGTTCAAACCAGAGAGAGTGGGGTTATGATAAGCTTCACCTGGGTTTTATCTAAGGTACACACAAGGCTGGGAGTAGTCATATCAGGAACTACATTTACCTAAGACTCTACAGGTGGTTTTTAGGACATGTGCTGGCAAGAAGGGAGAGTATCAGTTAAAGGCCCCTGCAGGCCATGAGGCCACACGAAATGGATGCCCAAGGCAGCAATATTCCGGTGTAGTAATCTCCCTTTATGTCTTGAATACAAAATAAAAAGAGCTTTAATCACATGTTAATTATTTTTTCAATTTGGGGTGCTTGGTACATAAGCATTTATTTTACTTAATTAT
>NC_138375.1:82199947-82289948 GCF_054177405.1 Leptonychotes weddellii | reverse complement strand
GGAGAGACGATGGACTCTGAAAAACAAACTGAGGGTTCTAGAGGGGAGGGGGGTGGGAGGATGGGTTAACCTGGTGGTGGGTATTGAGGAGGGCACATTCTGCATGGAGCACTGGGTGTTATGCGCAAACAATGAATCATGGAACACTTCATCTAAAACTAATGATGTAATGTATGGGGATTAACATAAGAATAAAAAATAATAATAAAAAAAATAAATAAAAAATAAAAAAAGAAGAAGAAACTAGGATAATGAGAAAATCACTAGGAAAGAAACAAGAGACTGAAAAATTCATTCAATCTTCTATTCCATCAATATGAAAAAAGATATGCCAAGAGCTTTGTGCTTTCCCTTTTAAATGAGGATTTTTTTTTTTTTAAGGACAAAATAGATAGAATAAAACCAGTGTCAGTCCCAATTATTGTCATATGTTTGGGTATACATAGAAGTTCTATGTGTGATTTGAGGTTGCTGTGACTGGGTTTTATAAAAATGATTTACAAATAGGTTTGCTTCCTAGAGTAAGCTACAGGTATGCTATTTAAATAAGAACTGGAAATAGACCACAGTAAGAGAGTTATATATTATACCTTTCCAATAATCTTAGAATAAATACATGTACATAAACATTTAATCTCTTAATTAGAGATTATATAATTATAAAGCTTGTTCTATTGCATACTGAAGGCAAAAGGGTAAGACTATATAGTAACAAGAGTTTGTAAGGGATAAACAATAATAGATCTCTTATAATAGAATAAAAACAATGTCTAATAAAATGGGTTTTATTTATAATATCTATTATATATACATGTTAGAATTTAGTAAAGTATAATAGTATGATTTTTCCTGTACTCAATTTTACTTTGAAAGACATAAAAGGAAATAATATATCTGTGATCTATACTTTTCTTAAATGCTTGTGGTAACTGAGCACCTTAGATACTTAAATAAAAGGAAACACCAACTAGACTGGACATCGGGAGAACCAATTTCCTTGTTTACTACCAACCAGCTATGTGACCTAAGACAGTCACCCAAAGAAATTACTATTCATAGAGCATTTATAACATACAGGATGCTTTACAACTGCCATGAATTTTTACAGTAGCTCTATGAAATAGGAATCATCCCAATGTTACATGAGACACAGAGTCATTAAGTACCCAAGGTCACATTGTAAGTAAATGGTAGAGCCATGATTTCAACTGGAGTCTGTCTAACTGATAAACCCATATGCTCTTCATATGACTCCATGCCTAAATTTCTCCAGCTCATATTTTCTACAAAATGAGCATGCTGAGCTATATTATCTGCTTTGTTCCTTCTAACTCTATTGATTTATATATTCTCTCCCTGTTTTTGTGGGTATATCTCTTCCTTAAGTCTACTGACACCTCTGAGATCACCTCTTTGTGTCTCTTCTGCTCACTAATCTTCCATTCATTCCTATATATAATGAATTAACATTTCTCAATGTTCTTTTCTTGGCTTTCCTTTATTCTAATTATGTAATCCTATTGCTGGCTTTTGTTTATTTTTATTTAAAAGTAATCCATGTACATGGCAATAATCATATTATATAAAATGATATTGTTATCTCATCTACAATACTGCCCAAATAAAGAGCAATTAAAATTTTCTATTGCTGAAGAATGTTATAGTTTTTTCAATATTTTGTTATATCTTAAAACCAAATGTCACAATTTTAAAATAAACTATTGTTGCCAAGTATCACTATAACTTGAAATTATATATAGATGAATGTACATATACGTGTTTATTTTTAAGAGAAATAATTTCCTTTTCTGGATAGTACATTTTTAAAAATTATGTATGGTTTTGATCAGAATTAATTCTATTCCTAAAACAGTAAACTTTTACTATTTTCTGGAAAGTTTTCTTTATACTGACAAAACTTGTTCCTAAATAATTGTCACCTTATCACTTTCTGTTTTGAGTCATAAATATAAATGTGTCAAGAAGGTAGAAGGCTATATTAGTTTTACTGGACAAAGTTTTATGAAATTGTCTACTTAAATTTGTACAAGAACACAAACACCACACTGCTGTTGCTGAAACTTCTATTTGGATGCAAGAATGCCTAGGAAGATGAAGTCTTAAAAAACAAACAATTCAGCAATCGAATATCTGCCAATAAACCTTCTAGAAAATATCACTGTGATAGGTCATGACAACATTTTAGTTTTTAATTTCTTGCACACATGTCCCATTTTCCTACAAAATGGTCAAATAAAACATCAATTTGTCATATTTAATGGCACTTTACTAGAAAAACAAACAAGCAAACAAAAAAAGCTAGAAACCTTTTGACTACAGAAGTCAACTGACACAATTTAATTATAAATGTGAAGCTTACATCTCTTTAATGAAAGGAGATAGACTGTGAAAACATGGTTTTATTCCACACTCCACTTACATAGCTACATACCTTTGTGAAATTCCTGTTCTTTTTAAAAAAAACAGTTGTGTTTTTTTAAGATATATTTTACATACCATATACCCATTTCAAATGTACAACTCAATTATTTTCAGTGACTTTACTAAGTGGTGTGACCATCACAATAAATTAGTTTTATAACATATTCATCCACCAATACAATCCCTCAGTCATTTATAGTGAATCTTCAATCTCACCTCCAGCATCAGGCAACCACTAATCTTTCTGTCTCTATACACTTGTCTTTTCTGGACATTTCATATAAACTGAATCATTAAATATGTGGTCTCATGTGTCTAGCTTCTTTTACTTAGCAAAATGTTTATGGTAGACAAAATAATGCCCCACAGATGTCCACACTTTAATCCCAGGAATCTTTGAATGTTTCCTTACATGGTAAAAGGCTTCACAGGTGGGTTTAAGGGTGTGGACCTTGAGACGAGGAGATTATCCTGCTTATTCAGGCAGACCCAACCTACACACCTGGGTCTTTAAAAGTGGAGAACCTTTTCCTGCTCTGGTCAGAGACTGAGATGTGAGGACTGAAGAAAGAGTCAGAGAGATGCAAGGGCGTTGGCTTTGAGATGGAGGAAGGGGTATAAGCCAAGAAATGCAGATAGGTTTTAGAAGCTGGAAAACACAAAGCAACAGATTTTCCACTAGGGAACGAGTCCTGCCAGTACCCTGACTTTAGTGCAGTGAGACCCGTGTCTAACTTCTAAACTACAGAATTATAAGATACAGTTGTGTTATTTTTGTGTTAAATTTGTGGTGACTTGTTAATGTAGCAACAGAAAAGTAATACAGTGTTTTTGAGGTTCATTCATGGCATAAGCATGTGTCAGTAACTTGCTCATTTTTATTTCTGGATAGTATTCCATTGCAGAGAGTGAAATTGCCAGATGGTCTTCCAAAGTCGCTGACCAGTAATATATGAGAGTTCCCCTTTTCCACATCCTTGTCAACATCTGCTATTGTTCTTATTTTAAAAAGCAACTCTGATGGGTGTGAAATGACATCTCACTGTGGATTTAATTTTTATTTCTTTAATGACTAATAATTTTGAACATCTATTCATGTGCTTATTAGCTCATTTGTATATCTTCCTTGGTAAAGTGTCTCTTCGTATCTTTTGCCCCCCCCTTTTGGATTTTTTTATTTATTATTTTTAAGTACCAAGATTTTTGTTATTATTGTTGTTTTGTAAAATTCTGGAGAGAAGTCCTTTATCTGATAAATATTTTCTCTGATTTAAAAAAATAATTCTTAATGGTGACTTCTGAATTGCAAAAGTTTTAAAATCTAATGAGATCAAATTTATCTTTTTTGTTTTGTTTGTTTTATGGACCATACTAAGAAATCTTTGCTTAATCTAAAGTTTCAAAGATTGGCTCCTATAGTTTCTTGTAATTCTTTTTTTAGCTCTTATATGTACATATGCAATCCATTTAATTTTTGTGTATCTTGTGAGTCAAGGGCCCAAGTTCCTCTTTGTTTAGTGGGATAGACAATTGTTCCAAAACTATTTGTTGAACCGACTATCCTGTCCCACAATGAACCACCTTGGCAACTCCGTCAAGAATCAATTGAGCCTACCGAACTAACTAAATCTCTCCCTCTAAATATACATATTTATGTATGGATATGGATATAGATTTATTTCTGGAATCTCAATTCTGTTCCATTGATCTGTATGTCTAGCCATATGTTAATACTCCAGTGTCTTGATAACTTGCTTTTTGAGAAGTTTTGAAATCAGAAAATATGAGTTTCTTAATTTTATTTGTTTACAGAATTGTTTAAGCTGTTTTAGATTTTGCATTGCAAATAAATTTCATGATCTTTGTGTTAATATCTGCGGAAAAGCCTGCTGGCATTTTGATAAGGACTGCATTATATCTATAGATAAATTATGAAAAACTGCCATGTAAACAATTTTATCTTCCAGTCCACTGAGCATGAAATGCCTTTCATTTATCCTTTTAAAATATTGTTCAGGATGGTTTTATAATTGTTGGTTTAGGGTTAACTACAGGGGACCATTTCAGACTATATAACTGCTTAGGTTAGCTGGAAAATAAAATCATATGTATATGTAAATGTAATAAATAAAATAAATACATATGTATATGTCTATATACTATATATATATATGTATATATATATATGAGGAGAGAAGAGAGAATTGAGCATTACTGTGATTTTTTAAAATTAAATATCACTGGTTGATTCACAAACTATGTTACCAATCTTTTAATCTTGCATAATTATTCCATGCAACTTGCTATTTAGTCAATTCTCGGAGTAGTGTAAACCTTTGCTACAAGCCCACCTTCTCCCTTAAAGCAAAAGGGTTCTCAAAATATGTTTCATGAAAACATATCATTTGCCAGAATTTCCTTAATTGACTCTCCTTCGGGGCCATATGGCATAATGTTGAAGGAATTTTAGTTAATTTAGTTTAAATCACACTTAAATATGGTATATGTCTCTAAAAACTGGGAGGTCTATTAAACAATGATATGAAAACATTACCTCCATTTCATCTTTTAAGTTTTTTTTTCTTTTAACTGAAGTATAATTGACTTTCAAGTTTTTAAAGATGGCATAAATGTCTGTGATTATTCTAGGGATGAGATTTCAATTTACATTTTTGGCAGGGATGATAAGGTACAGGGAATCCATTTATACTTCCTACCAAACACCACTTGACCATCAATTTTACAAGATAGGGTAGGGATTCTTCCAGTTGCCAAGAATAACTATAGCAACTATACATAACCACAAGGTGGGTTCCTGGTATTACTGAGTTTATAGTAAGACAGACTCAGGCCATTCATCACCTAATTTTATCATGAGCCCTGATGAACCATATTGTCATTTCAGGTCTTCAGGATTAATATTAGCACACAAAATCTAGAATCTATGACAAGTTCATCTATATTTCACTTTATTTTTTTATTTTTTTAAAGATTTTATTTATTTGACAGAGAGAGACACAGCGAGAGAGAGGGAACACAAGCAGGGGGGAGTGGGAGAGGGAGAAGCAGACTTCCCGCTGAGCAGGGAGCCTGATGCGGGGCTCGATCCCAGGACCCCGGGATCATGACCTGAGCCGAAGGCAGACGTTTAACGACTGAGCCACCCAGGCGCCCCCTATTTCACTTTATTTTACATGAAATTTTATTTATTCTAAAATTTTCCTTTTCTCTCTTGTCTAGTGATCTCAAAATTCAATTATATAATATATCCTACAGAGGTTTATCTTCTACAAAATATTAAATTATTTCCAATTTTTCAGTATGTATGTTTTTTCCTTCCAGATTTGACTGCAGTTATTCACTTGGAATACAGTTGGCTCTGACTCCGTTGGTCTGGAGACAATGAGATGTGATGGGGGTAGAGCAAGGAAATAATTAATTTCCCCTTTTAAGTGCTCAGATGAGGCAATAACTCTATTCAGGCAAAGCAAAACAAACAAACAAAAAAACATTTTAATAACAGCTGAAGAGATGACACTTTTCTGGCAAAGCAACAAAGTTCTGTTGTTTGTTTTATAAGATCTATGGATTTGATGTGGACAAAGTCGTATGACAACCTTCATACATTCCCATTTAAATTCTCCAGGTGCTATTCATTCCAGGACAATGACCAGACTTTCACATAAGAAACCTACTGATAAGGGCGCCTGGGTGGCTCAGACAGTTAAGCACCTGCCTCTTGATTTTGGCTCAGGTCATGATTTCAGTGTTTTGTGATTGAGCCCTGCATCGGGCTCCATGGCTTGAGATTCCCTCTTCCTCTGCCCCCGACCTTGCTCATGCAAATAAATAAATAAATCTTAAAAAAAGAAAAAAGAAAAGAAACATACTGATAAAGTCTTAAAATCTGGCCAAATTCAGACTCAAACTGCCCATTTGGAATTGAATTCAAGCGATTAGGCTATAAAGATATAAAATGGTTTAACATATCCTAGAATGGTGCTAGTCTACTCCCTGATCCAAAAACATAGATATTTGATCTTTTCATACTCTTTCTTTAATCTGTCCAGTGATATTAGAAGCAATATCTGCATATAGAATTTTGCATGTCATTCTTACTAATGTAGAACATCAGCTACTTGTCTCCTAAGACATTTAGTTTTAGGGGATTTTTATTTCAGTAGTTTAGAGACAACAATTCATTACTTCCTTGTCATTCTCATGATTTGCTAGTTTTCCTTTCTTTATTATAAACTTAATTTTTATTTTATTTTTACTTCCAAGGAGGTCACATAGACAGTTTAGGATGCCATTTATTTTCCTGAAATTCTTTTTTTTTTAAAGATTTTATTTATTTATTTGACAGAGAGAGAGACAGCGAGAGCAGGAACACAAGCAGGGGGAGTGGGAGAGGGAGAAGGAGGCTTCCCGCGGAGCGGGGAGCCTGTTGCGGGGCTCAATCCCAGGACCCTGGGATCATGACCTGAGCCGAAGGCAGACGCTTAATGACTGAGCCACCCAGGCGCCCCATTTTCCTAAAATTCTGTTGCTTTTAAATAACTTATGCAAAAATGTCTAGGGTTGTTTGTTGTGAAAAAAATGGATTTAAACCCTGGAAATAATTTATTTGTTGGGTCAAAATGGAAGACAGGAGACACTATATGAAGGAGGAAACAGTATCACAAAGTTTGCTCAAGTTCCCCTTTCAAGAATTGCAAGCTCAGGACATGGCTGGTGGTACAGCCATTAATAGATGTTTGTCACTGTGCCACGGACTCTCACAATTGCCGCAGCCCTTTTTTTTTTTTTTTAAATTTTTTTTTTTTATTTATTTGCGAGAGAGAGAATGAGAGACAGAGAGCATGAGAGGGAGGAGGGTCAGAGGGAGAAGCAGACTCCCTGCTGAGCAGGGAGCCTGATGTGGGACTCGATCCGGGGACTCCAGGATCATGACCTGAGCCGAAGGCAGTCGCTTAACCAACTGAGCCACCCAGGCGCCCTGCCGCAGCCCTTTTTACACATTTCTAGAACTTGGTTCTGTGACTTTTTGGTATTCCCTGCTAATTCAAAGAGTTGAACAGAATCTTTGGCTATCTCACATCACATGATCTTGGTGGGATATCTGCAGCACTTTAGCTTTTGCAAAGTTTGAGTTCTTCCCACCTACCTTGTGACTCTAAACATAGTGTTGAACTCTGCATAGCCACACATATGATAAATGTCGAATACATGGACATATACTGAGACCTACATTTGCTGATTTATATGATTTTCTGATTCTATGCAAGAATCAAGCATTGTATTGTGTCCAAAGATTATCACACACACTGTGTAGAGTAAATAAGCATGTCTGGGACTTTTCTACCTTATCTAACCAGTCAGTATAAATAAAAGTGAAAGTATTTCCCCTAAGAATTTAATATTCATGTTACCTTTTTATGATGGCCTTGATTCAGAGAGTAGTTGAGTAAAAATATGTCATATGTCCCAAAATAACCAACCTCTCAACAAACAGATCAGTTGATGATTTTTAATCTCCCCTTGAAACTTTTCTTAAATATGCTCCATTCAGTAAATAGATGCCCCTGAAACCTGTAGAACTATGCTATTTAATCTTTTCCCCCAAACAGTATATTCAGGTTGACAAGGATCTGGCTGTTTCCAAATTTATTCCCATTATGCACAAAGACAGACAGTGGTGATAGAGATAGGGATAAGAAAAGGGGGAGAGGGAGAGAGAGAAAGAGAGCTCAGTAGTCCTTTCCAAACAGGTAGTTTCCATATTTCAAAACAATTAATTGGATTCCATGTCTGAATGCTGCTGAATGCAGCTTTTATAAGTAACAATTATTGTAAAGATGTTTTTAAAATGTGTAGCCAAACTGGGTTGTTCTGAGTATCTCATTTTGAATACTAGCTCAATAGGTAAGTCAAATATTTTTTAAATGGTTCAAATGTTTAATGGTATGATAATTTATCTACTATAATAATCAGACATCTTTAGCATTGTTTGTTATATGCTGTATCTCATCAAGTATCTCATTCATCTTAATTTTAATAAGTATTACTACAAGTAAGAGGTTAAATATTAAATTTGAGTCTAATATGCTAGGATTTTCCTAATCCAGCTGGAGGGCTTTCAATTCCTATTTGACAGGTATTATTTATGATGTCAACCAAACAAGCAAAGAGGAAAATATCTTTAGATAAGATCTTCAATAATAATATCATAAATTGACTCTTAATTCCTCTCTATATATCATTCATTACTGCTCTGTAATGAGATGTGTATTGTTATAATATCAAACATTAGCAAAACTGAGGGAAAACGGAATATTGTTGCTATGTATAGTGGAAGTTAAAGGCAGTACATTTCATAGAAAATTAGTCCTCAAAATTAGGTTTAAAGTACAGTATTTCTTATTCCCATGGAGTTGGTATATGTGCCCAAACCAATAAAACCTAGATTATTTTCTAAGTAAAAACTTTCTTTAGCATCATATTACTCTAATGACATCACGGATGTCACAAATATTGGTCATGGCTCCCGAAATGGTAAGAATGAGGGGAATTCCCAAACAATACTCCTTTTTTTCATATATTTAAATAAAAATTTTTAATCCCACTACTTGTTTTTACACCACCTATAAAGTGCCCATCATAGAGTTTTCCTTGTTCCTTTGTTTTGTTTGTTTTATTCCCTCAATTCTAGTCCATTTCCTTTAACCTTAAAGAAAAGATTAATTTTCAATTGTGAATTAATATATAGTGCATAAGATATTTTTAATATGGTTAACAGTATTAATTAGTCCAGTTACCCATTTATTGAAGTCAGAATAAAATCTACACTGGTCAGTAAAAGTAAATAAACTATGAATTCTAAGGATCATTTGGCTCAAATATCTTTCCATAACATGCCCTGGGAAAGATGTGGGATGTGAGCAGTATAATATCTGGTTGTGAGTGTCCAGAGATGTAACTCAGACAGTCATTATGTGGAATTGTGCTTTGGAGTCCAATACGGGTATAATACAAAACAGACACCTCATCTATCTGCCTGTTTGATCTAAAGAAAACTCTATGACTTCATCAAAGTATACATTTATTTCTCAAAGGATGACACTTACCAACTGTTTTGTTTTTACCAACTATTTTTTTACATGGTTATATTATGCCAGACTAGCTTTTCCTTTTTCCCTAAGTTTCATAAAATTTCCATGTGAAAATAAATTATCTAAGTAAACTATATTTAGGTCAAAGATATGTCTAATTAATGCAAGCCAAATAACTAATCATATGATTTATATAAGCAAATTTTTGTTATAGCACCTCAAGATACTGTACGTGACATTTTATTTTTCTACACACAACTCATGTGTCTATACACATACAGGTCATTCTCTAACAGTTGAAAATGAAAAATCATTATGCTTTCCATAGTACCAGAGGGAACATAAATATTATTTCATACTTTCTTTGGAATTCTCCCTACTAATTAAGCATATGTATCTAAGTAAAGCAATTTCCAAGGTGGCTCTGAAATGGGCTTCAACTAGTAGAAAATTATGATCCAATCAGTGTAGCACCCATATTTGTCACATCTTTCCTGGTACTCCAGCTGAATTTCAACCGTCAGCACCCACATCTCTGTGCATGAGATTTTCCCCCTTTACTAAGGAAAGTCAGACTGTCCTCTTAAGAGTACTTGTGACAAATGCAACATGCCGAAGAAGAAACGTCCCCCACAAACATTACTCAATCAATGAGCCTCTGCTGTTGGTGTATAATTACCCCAATTCTCTCATACCTCAGATAGGATATTTCTGTAATGTGTGCTATGCACCTCTTTTCAAAGTTTTCCAGGAGAATTATTTTCTAGCTATTTACTATGGTAGATGTTTTAAAATGTGAACCTTATCATCATCCTTTTCTTCTGTCTATAAATTCCACCACTTTCCTACGAATGTGAATCGAACTTCCCACGATACCACCTGCATCAATACTGGTTTCAGGATCTAGTTAAGGGAGAACGAAACTTAGTTGGTATGAGATGAGATAAAGAAGATGGGATACACATGGACTATAAAAACCTACAATGTGGGGATGCCTGGATGGCTCAGTTGGTTAAACGTCTGCCTTCAGCTCAGGTCATGATCCTGGGATCAAGTCCCACATCGGGCTCCTTGCTCAGTGAGGAGCCTGCTCCTCCCTCTGCCTCTGTTGCTCCCCCCTGCTTGGGCTCTCTCTCTCTCTCTGACAAATAAATAAAACCTTAAAAAAAAAAAAACTACAATGTGTGTCTTGTGTTAGAGGGTTTATCACTACTCAGGCCCATCTCATTGTAGCCATTGGGAAAACAAGACCAGTTTTCCTCTATGGCAATAATTACCAGTATGCCAGATTTTGGAAGATAAACTTGTAATATAATTTTTTACATAAAATTTTTTGTTTCGTTAGTTTAACATTGACAAGTAATGAAATTTTATTTAAATGTACATGGCTATTAGAAAATACATCAAACTAAATAGCTAAAATGAAGCAAAAATAATCTGTTTTGAATGATACTCTACCTCCACTGATTCTATCATGTCTAGCTTCAGAGAAATCATTTGCTCTAGATCACTCTTAAAATTGATACCTTTTAAATTAAGCTGGTAAATGAGTATAGCAGTACTTTCAGTTGTATTTTCTCCTTCCAAAATCCAAAAGCACCATAAAAATATGCCTTTTTCTTAGTGGTAGAGGTTACAAAGTGCAATAACTTATCCTTTACTTGAGAATAAATATCCTGACAAGACAGATCATGGGAACCTTAATAACTTCAACAGTGTGTTTGGTTTCTGAATATCTATATATATAATTTCCCTCCTATCCTCTGGTAAGCATATATCTCCTTTCATCAGGTGTGATTAACACAATGCCATCAATATAGTGGACCAGTGTGGTGTTCTGGAGAATCTTACAGTCTAGATAACTTTGACCAAAAATTAACCCCCAAAATCTCAGTTACAATAAAAGAAAATTATTTTTAAACATGTTAAAAATTTATATTTATGTAAAATATGTATACACCACGAGTAAAATCAAAGTTCTATTATCAAAGAATTGTAGATAACTAAAATCTTTGCTATAGACAAATTATTTTTTGTATACTTAACACAAATATAAATTTTTGTCATATTTGAAAATAGTTAATTTTCATTTATTTTAACTGAGGTTTGGGGGAGTTAATTTTTGGTCAAAATTTCCTAGATTTATTTTATACAAAACTTCAATTCACCACATATCATGGTTTAAATCTGTGGTTCAATGGTGATAAAAATTCTATTGTGCGCGCTGGTAGAGTTGTGACAAAATGCTTCCATTTCATGGTAGGAAGAACCCTTGGAATCAGAAAACAGATATTGTTAGGTGTTTGATTTTAAACACTATTACAGCTTTCAGTGAGCTTCGGTAACTGTACAAAATGAGATAATAATGCTTTCTTTAAGGGTGAACAAAAATGTCTAAAGTATGAAAACCTGATTCTGAACTAAGAAATCTTAATAGGCATGAGGTACTACTGTAGCTGTCTTAGACTACCCCCAACTCAGGTCTGGGATCCCCAACAAATACTACTTGTATCAAGAGTCTCTTTGCAGATTGCCTGGGTGGCTCTTGATTTCAACTCAGGTCATGATCTCAGGGTGGTGAGATGGAGCCCCACGCAGGAGTCTGCTTGAGATTCTCTCTCTCCCTTTTCCCTCTGCCCCTCCATCCACTTGTGTGATCACTCTCTCTATATATATAATAAATAAATCTTGAAAAAAAAAAGTATCTTTGCTTAGTCACCTAATTCTCCCTTAAGTTGATTGAAGCTTCTATGCCTTCAATAGGAAGTTTACTGACACTTTAATTGCAATAGAATAGTTTGAATTTAGGAGTTAATGCCATTGTCAAAATTTAAGAATGTCAAAATTAAGAATGTCTTTAACTCTCTACTGTAAAAGGATTTTCAAGGTACTGGCCTCTTCTTGAGATTTCTTTCTACTCTTGATGATCATGATGATGATGTGATAAGAAACAATAATAGCAAAATGTACTCAATGCTTGCTATGTGCAAGGCACTATTCTGTGTACTTTATTTAATACATTTACTTTCACAAAAGTCTATGAAAAAAGTAACATCATTAGTCTAATTTTATAAATGTGGAAGCTGACACAAAGTTCTTACAGAGTTTGCCTAAGTTTACATAGCAAGGTAGTGACTGAGCTGGAATTTGAACCCAGGGTGGCTCTGAGCTAAAGCTATGCCAAAATATTACTTCAGAAAAGCAGCATTCAGTAGCACCATAAAGAGAAAAAGTCTGATGACTGTCTTCCCAAGGCAACTTGCATCTATAGAAAATTCATCGTTTTCTAGTAGACCTGTCTTTGTTACTGCCTGAGATGGAGGTAATACTCTTCTTCTCAGACAAAAATAAAACAAAACAAAACAAGAACTCTGTTTCCTGAGACAGGCTGCTAGAAAATCCCAGTCCTCTTCGTTGGTGTCAGCTTGTTATTCAACCCGACAGGGATAGTGAACATATATTTTTCCCCTTCTTACTCTTTTTCTTCCTTTATGGGCGTCCCAACGACAGGACCCAATATTAAATCTGGATTTTGCTTTAATAAATCTCAGTGAGATTGTATTGTCTATGTAATGTTCCACTAGTTTAAAGAAGAAAAAAATTTTTTAGTTCTACTTTTGGAATTAAAATGTTAGCTCTTAATCAGTCTAGCACCATTTTTTTTTTTTTAACCTCAGCACTATTGACCTCTTGGGCTGGATAATTCTGTGTTGTGGGGATGTTCTGTGTGTTGCAGGATATTTAGCAGCACCCCTGCCTCTACCCACTAGATGCCAGTAGCATTCCCCCAGTTATGACAACCAAAAATGTCCTATAGTTTGCAAAATCACCCAGTTGAGAACATTTAGACTCTAGCACTTCAAAAATAAAATAAAGATTGATGATGAGATCAACTCAACTGCAGTGAGAAGAGTGTTCAGTGTGATCATTTTAGGAATTGTTCCTTAGAAAAATGAAGTTAATCAATAAGGCAATTTTTTTTCTAAATTATGTCACAATGTTTCTGTATACCTCACTTAAATGTAAGCCAAATATCCAACTTATCCTCTATATTTTATATTGATAACTGCAAGAAGGCCTATTATACCCTTGCCTTGTATAGGCCTAAGAGTCACATAAACCAAATACAATAGATTTACTTCTACTCCATGACATGGCCTATAGCAAGATAATGAAATAAACTGAGGCTGGGAATAAATGAAATAGTGCAGCAAGTTGAGGAGGCATTCTGAATCCAGACAGATCCCAGAAGTTAGGGGTCTTTAGAGTATAAATTCAAAGTCAAAATGAGCTAAAAGTTACACATCAAGATGGAGTAATAGGTTAAAGTCAGTTAAGCTGTCAGGGACTTAAAAGCAACAGTGTGTCTAGAGATAAGTTTATACATCAAGTCAGAGAGGAGCCCTTCCTTCCAAATGCAGTGGCAGTCTTTCAGAGCCAGATACAGTAACTGATTTCCCAGGGCAGACTATGTATAGTATGGTCCATTTAATGGATGTTGAAAGCTATCAAGAAGAGTTGAAGAGAATAAATATTTTAATGTATATACCACCTTAAAAACAAAAGAAGGGGTGCCTGGGTGGCGCAGTCGGTTAAGCATCCGATTTTGGCTCAGGTCATGATCTCAGGGTCATGGGATCCAGCCCGGAGTTGGCTCCACACTCAGCAGGGTGTTTGCTTGAGATTCTCTCCCTCTCTCTCTCCCCCCCATTCCCTGCTCATGCTCTCTCTCTCGCTCGCTCTCAAATAAATAAATAAATCTTTAAAAAAAAACTTTTCTTGGAAGAAAAAAACCACTATTATATTTGCATATATTTTTCTCTAAATATCCCTAAAAACATAGAGAAAGAAATTTATGTAAATAAATATATAATATATGTAAAATAAATGCATCTCATACAAGGAATACCTCTAGGATGTAGTGTTTTTTTCTCTGTGTGGGGGGTCTCTCTCTCTTTTTCTCTCATTAATAAGATTAATCAGATAAGTTGTATTAATTTTTCCTCTCTTGATTAAACTTGCTAATCAAGACATTTCTTTAATCTTTTTAATGATTACAATTGATGCAAATATCTCAGTTTACCCTAAAAATACTCCCTGTAGTCCATTCCTTTGGATTATTTTGTTCACTAGGAACCCAAATGTATATTTAACAAATCTGTACTCAGCTTCTATCAACTGAGATTTCCATATAAGCATACATTTTAAATGACATATTTGGCCATGGAATAATGATTTAGGGCCATACAGCAGATACTTCCAAGACAGAAATGGATGTGACTAACTTTCTGGCATTTAGGAAGCAACAAGTCATGTCTGTTATCAACACTTTGTGGTAGGTTGTGGAAACTGAGAATTGGTTTGTGCTAAATTAAAATAGAACCCTTGATTTGTTAAAGTGTATTAAAAAAGAAAAGAAGCTCAAGATCCAAAACACAGAGTTACTAAATCTATTAGCAGTTAAGGGTATTAGCAGTCAAGATAAGCTTAATATTCAGGATCCTCATCAAGACTTCTTCCCAAGTGTTAAGGATTTTTAGCTGATCTCCACTCCATCCCCAAGACCTCATTCCATCAGAAGGCCTTCAAAACGCTGTATTTTCAAGCAGTCACACTGAATTGTGATATAACACAGAACCATTCGAGAAACGGGATTTTTAGATTCTATCATGAGTCAATTTGCATTTTGTCATGAACAAATTATGTGCTGTATTTCTACTGTGGATTATATCATTCTAAAGAGTCTTATCTAGAATAATGAAAATGTCAACACTAGAAAAATAGAGAACTTGACTACATATAAAAAATAGAGTACTAAAATTATTAGAGAGAATTATCAGATTATTGATCATAAGAACAAGCAATTGTTTTTTTAATTATGTAGAAATCATTTCCAAATGTGGAAATATTTGCACATTTTAAAGTAATATATGTTTATTGTTCATATTATAACTCTGATCCAACTTTATTAATATAATTACAACATGACATTTAAACCAATTTTCATAAGTTCTTCACTTTTTACATTTTGCAAATAAAAATATAATTTTATACAGGAAGTCACCTTGGAATATTTTTATACATTATGACTTAGACACATATAAAAAACTATTGGTTCACTGCGTTTTCTCATCTCATAACTGAATAGAGCAAAATAATCAAATAGTTTAAATAAAACATAATTTAAATAAACTATCCAAGAGTTACAATGTAGTTAATACCATTTTACTAAAAATGGTGAATTCGTAAAACTAGTACTTTTTTCCCCAAGTCGAGTATGGTGCTTATGGAAGGAAGTTTTGAATGGTCTATATGCATAGTCAGTTTTATAATTTGGTTTAAATAGCATAATCAGTTAAGTAAAATTGCTGTGCAATTAAATACGTTTTTTAAAATGAATAAATCAGTGATAGTTTTGTAGCATTAAATCAGTTGATTGCTTTATTTCTTCACATTCAGTTTAGTTGTAGTTACTAACAATATATCAATAATGAGACAATAAAATATCATCACTCTTCTTAGCGTTGTAGTTACCTCAAACATTTTTTTACTTCCCACAGATGATAATTCCAGTACTTTATTTATTAACTTGAATACTCAGAATCATCTCAGAAAATAGTTAACATTTTAAATGTAGTTAAATCCACAAAATGTTGATGTTAGAATTAAAATATTTTTTAAGGAAAATAGTTAATAGAGAAGCATACTACTTACGAAATTTGCAGCAAAAGCTTCTTGATATAACATTAAGTCCGTCCCAAACAATCCAATCTAAAAGCACCTCTGTCACATTCCACACTGCATACTGGTTTTTATTAATGGCATTTTAGCACCATCTGATTTATTTATATACAGACACAGATGTAGATATGGATATGGATATGGATATAGATTCCTTCCACTCTTAGAATTTAAGCTTCAAAAGAACAAATAACTTATGTGTTTTATTTAACACAGTGTCTTCAAAAACAGTATTTGGAATGTAGCTGTCACTTAATAAATATTTGCTGAATGGATTAATGCAAGAAGAGATGAATGAATAAATAAATGAGATTCCTGGCTGCTACTCAATCTAGAGTATGCTCCATAGAGATTTTGTTTAGTTTTCTTTTTAAGTTTTTATTTAAATTTTAGTTAACATATAGTATAATATTAGTTTCAGTAGAATTTAGTGATTCATTACTTACATACAACACCCTGTACTCATCACAATAAGTGCCCTCCTTAATCCCCATTACCCATTTAACACCCCCCCCAACAACCCTCTCTGTTCTCTATAGTTAAGAGTCTCTTTATGGTTTGCCTCTCTTTTTCCCCCTTTGCTCATTTGTTTTATTTCTTAAATTCCACATATGAGTGAAATCCTATTTGTGTTTCTCTAACTGACTTATTTCACTTAGCATAATGCTTTCTAGCTCTAACCAGGTCATTGCAAATGGCAAGATTTCATTTTTTTTTTTGATGGTTGAGTAATATTCCATTGTATACATACACCAACTCTTCTTTATCTATTCATCAGTTAATGGATATTTGGGCTCTTTCCATGATTTGGCTATTGTTGATAATGCTGCTGTAAACATCAGGGTGCATGTATTAGTTAATATTTTTGTATCATTTGGGTAAATACATAGTAGGGCATCTGCTGAATCATAGGATAGTTCTATTTTTAACTTTTTGAGGAACCTCCATACCATTTTCTAGAGTGGCTGTACTGGTTTGTATTCCCACCAACAGTGGAAATCTTTTTAATGATTCTCCATATCTCCCCATATCTTCAACAACTTCACTCTTATTTCTTGTGTTCTTTTTATTTTAGCTATTCTGACAACTCTGAGTTGCTCCATAGAGTTTTAACAAGTGAAAAGCAGCTTAATCCCAAATTAATCTTGAAATTTAGAGCTTTTTCTCTCTCTACAATGATGGAACCCTCTTACATTTGGAAATAAAGGGATGATGCAAGAAAATCAGTGATATCAGGGAAAAAGTCCTATTTCTTCTGCTGCACCTCACTGAAATACATAATTGCTGTTTTATTAAAGATGTCCAAATTCCAGAAATTGATCTATTAGTAAAGATATAAGTGGTTGCAGCCGGAACATTATACTCATTCTGGCTCACTTTTCAGTAGCAGGACTAAAAAACTCATAGATTTGAGCTAATCATAATATCCTTAGCATAGATAATTTGGGGTTGATATTTGAAATCTCTCCCCTTCAAGGCTCTTCCTTCTTCTCCCCTCCTCAAGTCTTTCCTCCCTTCTCATGCTCTCTCTCTTTCATCTTAGAAGGAGGCATCTCTCACATTGAACTCTGCTTTCTGAGGCCAAGGAAATAAGTGGCTTTGTCCATAGTTGTGATCACTGGACCATCTGGTAGTAGCCCCATTTCAGCTACTCTGGAAGGTGTTTGGGAAAGTATTAGACTTGGTTTTTAGGATAGAAGATGCCTCTCCTGTCTGGCCAACAAACATTCTTTGCTTTTTGGTTTTTGTTTGTTTGTTTTGTTTTCTTGTCAGCTTTCTTATGTCCTTTAATTATTCTGTCATTACCATTAGATCCTTAAGTTATTATCCTTTTAAGACATTCTCAAATTTTTTTATTAAATAAAAAATCTTCCTGGGCGCCTGTGTGGCTCAGTTGGTTAAGCAACTGCCTTCAGCTCAGATCATGATCCTGGAGATACAGTCCCATATCGGGGTCCCTCCTCAGCAGGGAGTCTGCTTCTCTCTCCGACCCTCCCCCCTCTCGTGCTCTCTCTCTCAAATGAATAAATTTAGAAAAATCTTCCTTAAAATTCTATTAAATCTAAATTTGAAAAATATAAATGGAAATCAACTTTTAAAGAATACATGGTAGATGTCACTATAAAGAGTGACAATATTTTAGATGCACCTCGAAACACACAATTAACGTAAGAGAAGCCAGGGATTCAAACTCATTTCACTTTAAAATCTCATTCTTTCTACTGTATCCAAATTTATGGCCAATATTTTTGTTACTCTCATCTTTTCCTTTTGTGGAATAAAACAAATTTGGAGACTATGGTTTCTTAAAATTCATCAAAGACAAAATTAAATTTTGTCAATGATAAGTCTATATTTTAATTTTAATCCTTAAATAAAAGGTTACAATGCACCAAATGGCAATTTTCACCAAGAAATCATATTCTTATTTTTGACAATTTCATGTTTTATAAAATACTCAGTTGAGAGAGGATCACCCCTTTATTCCATGTTAGTAGTTTTCAATTTAATTTTCTGATTTGACCTAAAACCGGTGACTTAACTCTTATCCACAGCCCTCCTTCTTCCCACTGTGGAAGTGGAATAAACTGTACTTTTTCATGGACTCTCTTGATTGAAAAAAATGGATTATGGGTCCTTACATTTTTCAGTGTTCCTTTAATTTTTTTTTTATTAAGATTTTATTTATTTATTTGACAGATATAGAGACAGTGAGAGAGGGAACACAAGCAGGGGGAGAGGGAGAGGGAAAAGCAGACTCCCCACTGAGCAGGGAGCCCGATGTGGGGCTCGATCCCAGGACCCCGGGACCATGACCTAAGCCGAGGCAGATGCTTAAAGACTGTGCCCCCCAGGCACCCTCAGTGTTCCTTTTAAACTTATATCTTAAGGTTAATAAATTTCACAAAATCACCAGTGTATTTTAGGAAGTCAGTTGAAGTTCATATATTTTCTATGGAAACCCAAGGTGTTTTATAATAAATTCTAACAGATTCTGGAGTAGATATGACTAATTTATCTCCTGGAAATTCACCTAGAAAACTAATTATACTGTTTCCTCTCAATTTAGTGAATTTTCACACTTAGGCAAACAAGTTGGTCTGTTAAGAGTTTCACTGAATCATGCTGATAAATGACTAATATTCTATGTTCTCTAAGGTGCTGCAAATATATTTTTCCTACCCCTGTTTACTCAGGTATAATAAATACAGGAATAGCCTCCACATGAGAGAGACAGATAGGGCATGGAGTCTTGCCAGGTATTTGTTGTCTAACCAAAACAAACATCATATTCAATAATTCTTACAAAAACTGTTTTTACTCATGGCAAAAAATTCCCATGGGACTCCTTTTGAGGAGTTATACAGTCTTTAAAAATAATTAAATAATGAAATTATAGAGTTCATGAAAGAAAATTGTTCTCTCTCCCATGTTCATCTACTCTATACTGTATCTGAACTTGAAACATCCCTGTGTTTTGTTTTCAGTGCAACATTTCACCTTTAACAGAAATATGTATTAGACAGAAAAACACACACACTCTAATATGGGTTTATGGTATCATAGTTAAAACAGACTTCCCTACACCCCTGTTCGAAATAGTGTATTTTTTGGTGCACTAAAGGTATTCACATTGAGAGCAAGGCACCGTAGTTCAATTTGAAGTAGAGAAAATTAATACTTTTTCAGTGTTAAAACAGTTGGGAAAATAGGAAGTCTTATTCACTTTTTGTCAGCGTGTAATTCTTCCGTTTACTGAGAGGACAATTTGGCAGGAACTATCAAAATTAAAACTAAACATTCTGTGGTAAACTAATTTCAGAAATAGTCTCACTCTGTGCCAAGGTATTTGAATAAAGATTCTTATAGTAGCAGCTCTTATAATTATTATATATAAAAGAAGCATAAATAACCTGAATATCCATCAGAAGCACTATGGTTAAATAAATTACATGAAATAAATACTCTAGGGCGCCTGGGTGGCTCAGTTGGTTAAGCGACTGCCTTCGGCTCAGGTCATGATCCTGGAGTCCCGGGATCGAGTCCCGCATCGGGCTCCCTGCTCGGCAGGGAGTCTGCTTCTCCCTCTGACCCTCCTCCCTCTCATGCTCTCTGTCTCTCATTCTCTGTCTCAAATAAATAAATAAAATCTTAAAAAAAAAAAAAAGAAAGAAATGCTCTAGACTATTAAGCAGCCTTAAAAAAAAAAAAAGAATACTAAGCAGCCATTAAAAAAATCTACTAGATCTCTTTGTCCTGATATGGAGAAATTAGTAACATGCTCACTGTTAATTAAATATAAATTGTGTTATATTAATTTTATTTAATAAACATGTATAGTGCCTTCTAAATGTCACATACTGTTCTAAGTATTTTGCAAATATTAACATTTGTTAATTTTTAGTAACAACCTTATGAAGTGGGACTGTTACTATTTATCCATTTTCCAGAGGAGGAAACTGAAGTATGGAGAGGTTAAGTGATTTGCCCACCATAACACTACTAGTAAGCAAGAAAAATTATATTTGAACCCAGAGATGAAAGAGCAATGGGGCATACAGATACCAGATGATGCCACACAACTGCCTCCTGGATCAAGAAAAGAAGTAGATTGTTTTTACAATTATCAAGTTCCCTCAAAGAAAACTGTAGAACTGAGAATGGTAAAGCATTTCTTGTTTACATTTTCCAGTCTTAGGATATTTCAAAGTTCAGTATATAGATTTAAATGCCAAGTTTTCTTTGAGATTAAAATAACACACCACCACAAAATGTGCCTGAAATAGTTTGCCAATATTAGTCTTATTTTTTTCTACTCCTGCAGACAGATTTGTATGCTCTCAATTAACTAAAAATAAATCTCTCCAAAACTTTACATTAAAGTGACTTCTGACAAAGTTTGCTGACATTAACCAAAAATCCACCTATTTGTATCTTGGGATAAATGTCTGCTTAAAATCCACTCATGTACTAACTAATTCAGATTCTACCTGTGAATTCCATATATAAATTGGAAAGAAATCATACTTTCACTTCCTTAATTACCTAATTTATTTTTCCAGCTTTACTGAGGTTTAATTGACAAAATTGTAGTATATTTAAAGTATACAGGCTGATGATTTTATATACATATACATTGTGAAAAGGATTCTCACAATCAAATTAACACACCCCATCATCTCACAGTTACTTCTGTGTGTGTGTGTGTGTGTGTATAATCTACTCTCAGCAAACTTCTACTATATAATATAGTATTATTAACTGTAGTCACATGGAACATTAAATTTTCAAATTCTATTCATTTTATAATTAAAAATTTGTACCCTTTCACCAACCTCTCCCCATTTCCCCCACCCATAGTCCCTGGCAACTACCATTTTTGTTTTTATGAGTCTGAATTTTATTTTATTTTTATGATTCCACAAATAAGTGACATATCCACATATATATTTATTTTTTATGATTCCACATATAAGTGGATATATATATATATACATATTTGTAGCTAATTCACATTTTCTTTTATCCATATCCTTTGATTTTTTCTACAATTAATTGTAAATAATGCTGCAATTAAAATGGACATACAGATACCTCTTCAAGACAGTTATTTTGTTTCCTTCAGATATAAACACAGAAATGGTATTGCTGGATCATTATGTTAGTTCTTTTACTAATTTTTTAAGGAATCTGTATATTATTTCCATAATGGCGGTGCCATTTTACATTCCCATTAACAGTGTACAAGGGTTCTTTTTTGTCTACATCCTAACATTTGTTAACTTTTGCCTTTTCGATAATAGAAATCCTAACAAGTATGAGGCAATATCTCATTGTGCTTTTGATTTGCATTCCCCTAATAATCAGTGATTGTAAGCAATCTTTTCATACATTTATTGACTGTGTTCTTTGGAAAAATGTCTATTTGAGTTCTTGGCCCATTTTTAAATTGAGTTATTTGTTTTTTTGGTATTGAGCTGCACAAGCACCTTATATATTTTGGGTATTAACCCCTTATCAGATATATGGCTTCATTCCATAGGTTGCTTTTTTTAATTTTGTTGATAAGTTCTTTTGAGGTCCAGAGCTTTTTAGTTTGATGTAGTCCCACTTATTTATTTTTGCTTTTACTCTCTTTGCTTTTGGTGCTGAATCTAAAAATTACCAAAACCAATGTCAAGAATTTTTTCCCCTATGTTCTCCTCTAGGATTTTTAAATTTCAAATTGTACATTTATTTTTTAAGCCATTGACTTTTGGGTATGGTGTAAAATAGTAAGTTCAATTATACTCTTTTGAATGTGGCTATCCAGTTTTCCCAACACCACTTATTGAAGAAACTATCCTTTACCTATTGTTCATTCTTGATGTTCTTTGGAAATTAGTTGATCATATATCATGGGTGTATTTCTGGGCTCCCTGTTCTGTTCTATTGATCTATATCTCTGTTCGATGCCAATAACATCCTGTTTTGATTACTATAGCTTTGCAATAGACTTTAAATCAGGAAGAGTGATGTCTCCACCTTTGCCTTTCTTGCTGAAGACTGCTTTGGCTTTTTGGAGTCTTTTGTGGTTTCATGGCATTAAGGTTTTTTTTTTTTCCTATTTCTGTGAAAAATTCCATTGGAATTTTGATAGAGATTGCATTGAATCTATAAAAACTTTAGTAGGAACATTTAAAAAATGTTTAAAATGTTTAAAAAATATTAATTCTTCCAATCCATGAACACAGGATATTTTTCCATTTATTTGTGTCTTCTTCAACTTCTTTTATAATGTTTTATACTTTCCAGTATTCAGATCATTGCTGCAGGACAGCTTTGCCAGGTAAGGTATTCTTGGTTGGCAGAGTTTTTTTGTTCATTTCTTTGTTGTTGCTGTTGTTGTTATTTTCCTTTCAGTATTTGAATACAGTTTCCTATTCTATACTGGCCTGCAAGGTTTCTGGGGAGAACTCTCATAATCGCCTTATAAGATTCCCTTTTTTGTGGGGATTTTTTTCTTGATACTTTTAAAATTATCCCTTTGTCTCTGATTTTAGACAGTTTAATTAAAATGTGTCTCACAGAAGATCTCTTTGAGCTGAATCTTTTGAGAATATATGAGCTTTGGTAACAGGTTTGAACACTTCTGAGCCATTAGTTCTTTAATAACCTTTCTGCCCTTTTTCACCTTCTCTTCTCTTGGTACTTCAAGAGTACAAAAATTGTTCCATTTGATACCATCCCATACTTCATGTAGGCTTTCTTTACTATTTTCATTCTTTTTCCCTTGTTTTCCAAGACTGGATAATTTCAAATGACATGTCTTCAAGTTCACATATTCCTTCTTCTGCTTGATTAAGTTTGATATTAATGCTGTCTAGTAATTTTTTTTTCTTTTCCCTCCATTCCATTTATTTTATTCTTCAGCCCCAGAAGTTTTGTTTGATCTCTTTTTTAGTTTTCATTTCTTTCTTGTTATTATTTTTTTCTATGTCTCTGTTAAATTCACTTTGTTCATGTATTGTTTTCCTAATTCTATTAAACCATCTTTATTCTCTTGTAGCTGGATAAATTTTCTTAAAACAATTATTTTGACTTATTTGCCAAGTGATTTGTAGATACCCATTTCTCTGGGGTCAGGAACTGGAAAATTATTGTGTTCCTGTAGTGGTCTCACATTCCCTTTATTTTTCAGGTTCCTTGATGTCTTGTGTTGTTATCTTCCCATTTGAAAAAGCAGTCACCTCCTCCAATCTTTACTGACCTGCTTCAGGAGAGAAAAGCCTTCTGTCAGCACTGCTAGAGATTTTGTATCAGAGATTTTTTTTGGTGTTTCATTTTGTTTTGTTTTATAGATATGACTGTTGTGCATTTTTTGTTCTCTCTTAGTAGGTTTTTTTTTTTTTTTTTTTTTTTTTAAGATCATATGCCTTATCTTGATCCTGCAAAACAAGACTGGTTTGGCCATATTCCATTTACTTTGCCCAGCCTGACTCTGAATGCTTATCCTTAAAGCATAGAGTATATTTTGAGTAAAACCTAGCTTACAAATGGAAGAATACAATTATATTTATAGATGGGGCAGGATGCACTGGTGTTTAAAAACCTCCACACTCACAGAAGTCACATGGATTTCATACATAAACTTGTCCATTTAGATGAAGGAATGCCATAGAATTCTCAAAAAATAATGTCAGAATAGTTGAAACCATGAATAACCATGAGCTACTTGATATTTTTTAAATTAGAGGTATAATTGTAACATAATTAACATTGACTTTTACATTTTCCAAATTTGGATATTCCTGATGGATAAAATTATGTGATGAATACCTTCATGAGGATGATAGAATTGTTTTCACATTAATAAAAAAAATGGGAAAACATAACCATTGCATTGGTTAGTCTTTATGTAAAATAAAAATTAAGATGTCTCTATTGCATATATTGCATTCTTCTTTGGAATTGCTTATTAACAACATGATAATGTATTAAAATGAAGTGATATAATATGGCAAATGATTATCACAAAAAAATTAAGTCTGTTTCCAATTAAACATAAATACCCCCAGAATCCTCTTCAAAGATGTATGTTTGCCTTAATGATAAACTGCAGATGTTACTTTTCTGTAGAAGATGAGATTGAAAATTAAGTCACTATTTCTAATGCTGTTTTCTTCTTTCCTGATTTTAAGATCTCTTTTATCTCTACAAAACTGGCACAATTCAAATTGCCTTTCTTTCCTTTATATTCTACTATTGAATATCTGAGTGAATTAAGAGTTATGTCTCTATTACATATAGAGAATAAAGAGTAATAACTATGGGGAACTATTGAGGAAATTAGCCAAAGCATGGACATAGATTAGAAATACCTTGTTGCTTCGTCTATAATGATACTTTTTAATGTATTTCATTTGTTTCACTACAAACATAAAATCTCAATAATCATATGTAACAGTAGCTGATGCTGCTAATTTTATATTTTTGCTCTTTAAATTACACATCAGGATAGTTTAAAATTTCTGAAATTGGTACCAGTATCTTAATTAGAAAAGGTAACTACTAGCCCTTATTTAAACATACATATGTTTCCTTCTCCTTCTGGTATGTTGCGCTCCCCTTTTTATTTCTTCTCCATACATCCTTAAAACCTACTGTCCGAATCCCAATTTGTTAACATCCCTGTGTATGTTTTAACATGAAAAAAAAGTTGTGTTAATTTTTCTCTTAGGGATGCCTGGGTGGCTCAGCCAGTTAAGCATCTGCTTTGGGCTCAGGTCATGATCCCAGGGTCCTGGGATTGAGTCCTGCATTGGGCTCCTTGCTCAGTGGGGAGCCTGCTTCTCCCTCTCCCTCTGCCTGCCACTTCCCCTGCTTGTGCTCTCTCTCTCTTTCTGACAAATAAATAAAATATTAAAAAATTTTTTCTCTTAATTTTTTAAAATAAAACCATTTTCTTCAGAATTAACATGTTTACTCCAAACTATTTATAAATTCACACTACTTTTGTAAATTATTTTCATAATGAATACATCTTAAATATTTTGTTCCACAAAAACTTTTCATTAAATAGAAAAGCACTTTTTTTAAATAACTGAGGTCCACTACATTCATAGTCATTGTATATTTTTATGTTGTCCCATCTGTCCACTGGACATCTCAAAATGGATGTTATTCAGACAAACAAACTCACTTCTGCCATAAACTTGCTTCTCTTCTGTAACCTGCTTATTCTAATTTTGATACCAGTGTGTTAGGAGGAGACTTTTAACCTTAACATGACTTTTAAGGAAATGTAACATAAAAAATTTAAAATATCTACAAACACATGAAAATCCAGCCTCAGAAAATTACGCATTTGTTCATATTCACATAAGATCTTGAATGAATGGTAATATTACAATTTGAAAGGATGTAGTTCATTATTTTGAGTGATTCTAGGACCTTATGGTTGATCACACCTCAGGACCTAATGGTTGATCACACCTCAGGAAATCCAAACAAGTTGAATAAAGCTTTAAGAAATTATAGGAAACATAGATATCAGTATGGCTATTGTAGATTTTGAGCCACAAAGCTGGAACATAATAATATAGAATGGAGGTTTATAACCATCTAATTAACGTTTTAACAATTATTAATCAAATGTTCTTTCTGAAAAAAAAGGGGGGCTGCCAATTGCAAAGTGGAACACTTTGCTTACATGATGATTTTTTGGAACCAGAAATGGCACTCCATGAACGTAAGCTCATTAAAGTACTTGTATGAAATTTCTCTAATTTCTAATCAAATTAACTCACATGCACAGTCTAAAAAATCTAATAAATACAGAAAGAAATCTGATCAAAATAAAAAGAAAATTAAAAGCAAATAATATTAGTTGTTATTCCTACTTCTTGAGTCACATTCAGCATAAGACCCATTTAGTTATGCACATGCATATGGGACAGAGGAAGTTTTAGGGATTATTTAGGAAATAACGTCTATACAGTAATCTGATGACTTGGGAAATTTAATGAATATCCTTACCTTACTGAGGACCAATTGCAGAAGCAAATATTGCCATTTTATTACTTGCCATTTCACAGAATTTCCAGTGGGATTTAGAATAACTGTTCCTGGACCATTCAGGAGGAGTTGTTCTTGACACCACTCTTACATGATGCCTCCTGATACTAGTTATATATATAATACACAATATTTAATTATATATTATAGTTTTTATAGATTTTATAGTTTATAATAATAGATAAAAATGTATCATATCCAGACATGTAGCAAGGGACAGAGAGACCAAGGGTAATTTAAATAGAGGTTAAAGCTGCAATTTGATTCATAATCTATTTTGTTTCCTAACAGTCTGCATACAGTTATATGCAGTCTACATACACTCTATATACAGTTATAGCATAAAAAAGACAGTTGCATTTTAATGAGAAAAAGACTTTTTTTTTTTTTAGAATTTGGTTTTGAGGATTTCATGTTCTCACGGGAAATTATCACTGAAATTAGTGGCAATCTATAATTAGGTAAAATGACTCCAGTTTAAAATTCAAAAGGCCAAAATAGACAAATTTAGTATCAATAGCAGTAAACAAAATGATCAAACATATTATTGTCTCTATTGTGCAATTCACACTGAAATATAGTATTTCAATTTCAATAGACAAATTTGCTCTATATTGACCTTGAAAAGTTTGTTGGTGGGAAACATATAAAATTATCATTTTCCCTTATATTAAACATATCCCTTACATAGAGTGAATTATTATAATCTCATTATGACATTTCTTATTTTTTTTACGATTTTATTTATTTGAGAGAGAGAGATCATGAGCAGGGGGGAGAGGTAGAGGGAGAAGCAGACTCCCCACTGAGCAGGGAGCCTTATGTGGGACTCGATCCCAGGACCCTGAGATCATGACCTGAGCTGAAGGCAGACGCTTAACTGACTGAGTCACTCAGGTGTCCTACAACATTTCTTATTATTTGAGAAATAGCTTATGTTGAGATGTAAAAAAAAATTGTGTGACAGTTGCCTGTTTCTATTCCAGTAACAGCTGTGGCAGTAAATGGGAAAGAAAGGCCAAGAGTTTTTATCACTTCATTTCAATATGATTTTCCCTTAAGTATTAGGTGACCTACATTATTATCTAGAGGTTTTAAATGCTTTCAAATTCATGACAATAGAGAGAAAGGAAGAAAAGGCTGAAAAAAGTAAGAGAGGAAAATTAGTCACATTAGAAATTTTTCCTATATCTAGAAGATGTGGATAGATTTCTGTCATATTTTGTAATAATTTCTGAAGTAAAATTATTCTCAGGCTCAGAAACAAAGTTGATATGATCCATTTCTATTAAAAATGTGATATGATACTTTATTATACCTTAAAATATATCATAAGTGAGAATTACTAGAGTTACTTTTGTAGATTACAGAGAGAGAATTAGAAGTTCTTGTTTTAGGTGGTGCAGCTCATGCATACGTGCATGCATGCACACACACATACATACACACATGCACAAAACAAATAAATCTACCCAAGACAAAATTTGAGAAAATATACTCTTGAAGAGTACACATTATTTTGCAAGTAAATATGTATCGGTTATGGGAGACTGAAATATCCTGAGTACAAAACGTGCAAAATCTGTAGTTCTGGTAGAAAGCACTGTCTGAAGGACTAATTATGAAGTTAAACACTTAGAATTATTAAAGTTTCTGCAGCGAGATGTTACATATTGTGTAGAAAGGCCCTATAATATTTTTCTGGTATGAATGACAATATCTTGAAAAGAACCAGTAATTGTTGGGTTCCTTTGCCTGAGATTTCTACTGATGTCAGTTTATAGGAAATTACTCATCTACATATCCAAGAGCATATTAGATTCCTAAATAATACCCTAGAGATTACTAGACTTTTAAATTATTTTCCCTTTCCTTTTGGATATCCCTTCTAGAAATTGTGGGTTTATACTAACTTATGAGAAAGCAAAATCAATCCCTGTTTGTGTTTAAGTCAATTCTTAACAACAACAACAACAAAAATCTCTTTCTAGAAAATGATATGAAGAGACAGTCATCCTGGGTTCTAAGAATAAAAGAAAATGTAATTCAAAGAGAAAAAACTCCACAGTGTAAAACCCTCCTGAAGTACAGGAGACATTTTAGGATAACTTCTTATATAGTTTCATAATAGGGCATTGTTAGAAAAATATACAACCAGAATGAAAACAAGGGGAAATGCTAAAAACAACAAAGGCCAAAGTGAAAAAAATAGCTGCTAAAGTAAAACTTATTATAGAGATATAAATATACATAATGATTGAAAACTAATACAATTTAAAATAATAATGATAATACAGAGATCAAATTGTGCTAACTAAGATGGAGAATTTAGGGGCCCCTGGGTGGCTCGGTCAGTTAAGCGTCTGGGACTGAGCTCCGTGTCAGGGCTCCCTGTTCAGCGGAGAGTCTGCTTCTTCCCCTGTTCCTGCTCTCTCTCTCTCCCATGCGTTCATGTGTGTGCACTCTCTCAAATAAATGAATAATTAAAAAAAAAAGTAAATAAAATAAAATGGAGAATTTAATTTTAACTCTAACTTAAGTATGTAAAATAATTCATTACAGTCAACAAAAAGTGAGAGAATATTTGCCATTGATTTTTCAGTTAGGCTCAATTTTTTTTTTAAACAAAAGAACAATCAAACAATAGCAGATTTTTTTTAAAAAATCTAGATTTTACAGAAAACAAATATCTTTTTTCATTTATTTAATGAAAAATATTTAAGTGTTTACTCTATGCCAGGCATCGTGTAACCATTATCAAGCAAGCTGAAAACTATCAATTTAAAATGATCTTGCCTTTGCTCTCATGAAACTTACATTCTAGATGGGGAGACAGACAACTATATAAGTTATTGTTGAGCAGAGTACTGTGTACCACTTAATCCCAAGGGTACTGTGTACTGATTACTAAAACCAGGGGGAGGACTCTAAACACTTCTGCTCACTGCATATTGGTACCCGAGTCTCCCAGGAAAACATAACACAGTCAAACAAAGGATGGAACAATGCTTTACTTACATAGAGAAGAGATAGAACCGAATCAGCTTCAGTAAGGGTGTGTCGGCCACTCTTGGCCAGAGTCTCTCCTACTTGTAGCCCTTTTATGCTGCAGTGGAAGAAATCTTGTCTCCTCCTCATAGAAAATAGACATTAACATAGTGGTTGGCCAGGTGCCATATGACACACAAGCTTTAAGCAGAGATAAAATAGTGCTCATTGTGTCTGAAACAGGGGAAGATATTTGATAAGCCCGACACAGGATGTGTGTGTTATCTTTTGGTAAGGACCTGTTCTAAACCCAAGGACCACTATTATACAGCTGAGCAGGAGTCAAAAGACTATGTGCATGAGACTGCCTTTACCAACAGTCCACCCCTCACCCCTCAGTTGGCCACTAAAGCAGTGGATAAAGTATAGAAAATCTGATAGGACCACTGCCCACCTCAAATTTAGAGATGCAGTCAAGTCCAATAGGGCCCCTGAATAACCTGTATGCATGTGATTTGTTCATGGAGCCTGTCTCATTTTGACACAGTGCTTTACCAGGTCAATAGGAAAGCCAGACACAGAAGAATGCCTAATCCTCCCTGGAAGATACTATTCAACCAGAAACCCCAAGTGCCAGGGCTGAGCCACCTAAAGAAGTCTAATAATGAGTCTAGCAGGGACTGCAGTGTATAGCTGACAACCATTCCATTTGAACATAGATTTTTCTCCACTTTCCCTGAATTACACACACATATATATATAACAATATTTTGGCAATAACACAAATGTTACTCTGTTTTGCCAGCAGATAACTAAAAGCTGTTTGGTTGTCCATCTCCAACTTGGCTCATAAGTTTAGTGAGTCTTGTTGGTACTGAAAAGCTTGGATGGCAGCATTAGCTATCCTCACCATAGTTAATGACAAGTTACCAGCTTTCTTCTAGGGCATGTACACGTGTGCCAGCTATGGGGACACAGAATGCAGAGCAGACGGTTTTCCTAGCAGTGTGCTTCAGGTAACAATGTCTTGTGTCAGAAATATGGGACCCTTCCAGTTTAGACTGTCATTTTGCACAAACACCTGAGGACATAAAATTCCCAAAGAGCATGCCCTACTTGAGGGTGATGAGCCCTCCATAGCCCAATATACCCCAGAAAGAAACAAATAACTTGAAGGAGCACATGGATCTTAAAAACAAATGCAAAAAGAAAGAAAGAAAATTGCAGATCAGTATCTCCATTAACTTAGATGCAAAACTCCTAACAAAAAAAAGAGAAAACAAAATCTCAAAATTTATAAAAATAAGTATACACCATTAGCAAGTTGAATTTATTCCAGAAATGCAGGAATGATTCAACATTTGAAAGTCAATGCAGTCTATTTTATCAACAAGCTAGAGATATAAAAACCATATGAGTATATCAATTAATGCAGAAAAAGAATGTAAGAACTGAATAGCTGTACTTTGTTATAGCATCCCAAATGGACAAAGAGAGTAAACTTATTATACAACAGTTTATTAGAGAATGTGAGGATGTAGTCTTAGTGACTGAGGATAAAAGGAATGGAAAAAAAATGTATAGACCACTGGTATATGTGTGTTACAAATTTGGGTGAGAATCAATCCAAATCTGTTCATCTGTAATATAGCAACCACCACAACTATCTGGACATTCTTTACTTATATATCAGGCACCACTCTTTGAGGTCAGTTTTTGAATTCTTTGGAAATCTTTTTATCATAAACGTGTTTTCATGTTCTGGATGACTCCTACAACTTTACCGTATATCTTAAACATTTGAGCCCATTTGAGTCTGTGAGACATCACTACCTAAATGTCAGAATACCTCAGTGTTAATCTGTTTCAATTTCTTTACAGAAAGCTGATTTAAAAACCCAGTGGAAAGACACGAAGAGTTCACTAGGTACCAGGTGAACTGGGGATAGGATATTATAAACGTAGATTGTAATCTTCTGTGGCAACCAAACAAACTTATTTAGTGTTTCTTGGTGCTTTATATAGTACTTGGAACAGAGATGCTCATTAAATATTCAATTAATTTAATTAATAAATAAATTTTAAAAAAAAGTCTAGAACAGGAAAAATGAAGATACTAAGACTTTGGACAAAATATATTTAACAGTAATTAGAGGTGACTATAAATATTTCATATTACTTCATTCTATCACCAACATTCAGCATAACATGCACTCTCAGGTTGTCTCAAAATGAATGACTGAAGATAATTTTCACACATGACTGGACGGATACTTTTTTATTACATACAGTGATGGTGCATGGTACACAGTGATGACTTGATCAAACATCATGTCAGCAGTTATTTGAAAAATGGTCCCAGTGAAAAGAAGTAACATAGCAATAATGCCTGGTTTTAAATTCCAGCCCCCTCCCAGTAGCTTTGTGATGTTAGTCAAGGTACCTCATTTTTAAGATGGAAACAATAATAACGTCTACCTCACACTTTTTGTTGTTGTTTTTTGTGAGGACTAAAGTTGATATTTGCAAACATCATAGAAAAGTGTCAGGCATATATTAAAGGTTATGCACATATCTGCACTTACGACTATTATGCTTTTGAGCAGAATAACTGGCGAAATGATTCTCAGTATCACTCTTCCACTATGCATTGTCTTGTATCTCCTTCCATTAAACGGCCTGTCTACCAATTCTACCTCTCTTTTATCTTTTCATCACAGTCTCTCCATTTTCATCAGAACACCTTACTCTCTGGTTTCACATGGGTAAGACCACCCTGAAAGCTCTAAATTGCTAATTCCATATACCTCACACAGAATGATCTCTCTCTATTCTTCTCCAACAATATACTAGCCAGGCTAACAGCACATATTGTCTCATAAAACATACAACTATCTATGTTTAACTTTATTTCTACTTTTGGATAAAACTCCATGCCACACTCTCACTTCTTGTTTACTTATTCTTTTAGAGCTGCTTTTTAAATCCTTACAAACTATTTTCTGTCACATTAATTAAAAGCCCAGCAAAAAGAATTCCCATATTCTCTACTTTGGGTTTGTTTGCTTCACAGTTCCTCTAGGGTGTCTGGCACAAAATAGATGCATAATTAGACTGGTTGACTAAATATAGTTAAAGTATTTCAGACACTAAGGCCATTTTTAGTTTTGAACACCTAACCATTTTATTTTTTTTTTATTTTTTATTTTTTTAAAGATTTTATTTATTCATTTGACAGAGAGAGCAAGAGAGCACAAACAGGGAGAACAGTAGAGGGAGAGGGAGAAGCAGGCTCCTCGCCAAGCAGGGAGCCCGATGCGGGGCTCGATCCCAGGACCCCGGGATCATGACCTGAGCCGAAGGCAGACGCTCAACCATCTGAGCCACCCAGGTGCCCCGAACACCTAACCATTTTAAATGGCTAACTGAGCAGAATGTTTTATAATAGTGTTCACTCGATTTTTTGATATACAAAACTATAAAAAATCAAGAAAGTAAATTATCATAGAATTGAAATTTATAAAGTTGTAAGTATTCATTAGATCTAATAAACATTCTCATAGCAGGATAAATTTTTGGAAATACAGATAACCACACCCAAGAAAAAGAATATGATTGCATAATTCAAAATCACGTCATCAAAGATTATATAAAGTGTTGTTCAAATAGGAACATATTTCTTGGTGTTTCCTATGTGTGTATGACACAAATGATTCTGTAAACCCGTTTGTATCATTAACTGAAATAACCTCATGCTGAGCAATGCTTTAAATACCCATTAACATGATTCAAAGAACAATAATGTTTGGATTTGTTGTAAGAGTCACTGCTACTTATGATGCTGAAAAAGCTCAGTACACCTTATAGAGGTGTTTGAATATTTGCTTTAAAATATTGCTCACAACAAAGGAATTTCACAGTGACATTTCTTTGGCAGTGCTGACTGATAGCATCACATGCTACATCTTATGAAGTGCTTAGTAATCAGGTGTTCAAAGGCACTGAGCTCTAGTCAACAGAAGGAAGGGTGATTTCAATGACAGTATTCACAATAAATGTTCTCCTGGGAAGCATTTACATAATCATGGAAATGGAAATGATCATTACTTGTCATTTATTATTTTACTATGTCCCCTTGAAGAGTACTATGGATGAATCTATCCATCCATCCTTCTTCATA
The DNA here is from genome assembly GCF_054177405.1 of Leptonychotes weddellii. Taxonomy (NCBI): domain Eukaryota; kingdom Metazoa; phylum Chordata; class Mammalia; order Carnivora; family Phocidae; genus Leptonychotes; species Leptonychotes weddellii. Next base: position 82,255,928 of record NC_138375.1, on the reverse strand, counting down.
GATTACTCTAATAGAACTCATCTATACAATCCATTTTGTAATCTCCATAATAAGAACAGTTTAGACTCTGGAAGAAACCGTTCATTTATCCAATCATTAAGCACATTTTAATGACACCAGTAAAATAAGAAAGGAAAAAAAAGAAAATGGATTCAAGAAAAATCTTGTAACAGAACACATGTCCTTATGTGTATTACCTTTCTTAAGTCTAAATAACCTCAGGGAAGATTCCATTCTGAAAAGCAAAATGGCATTTGCCCTTGATTTATGGGTATCTTACATTGCTATGCAGTTCCCTGAAATAGTTTGTGTGAAATATAATTAAATATTTTTTCTAAATATATAATATAAATATGTTCCTGTGAGGTATAAAAATATAAAGAATCAAAGGTTATCAAAGTAAAGAATGCATTGCTAAATATTTTAGTATGTTTAAAATATTCCCTGAATAACTTTCTGCTTAACCTCCTCTACTGTGTTATGAAAGGTGTACTACTCAAGTGACCAGTTATAGAACAAGTGTTTCTTCTGGTTCTTCCCTGAGGTGTCTGTTTGTTTCTAAACCACCCTTGGGTGAGCTATCTTTTGGAATAATTGCAACCAATAAAACTTGCTTTCAAAGTCATATATTATAACCCTAAGTTTGTTTGCCTTGTTTGCTCAAGCCAGCCATAATCAAAGGAATTATTTAAAAGGATATATGAAGATAGCTTACGTAATTAATATGTGGGCAAAAACACAAAAAGACGAGACAAAGCAAAACAGGGAGTAGAGACTAAAAGGCACATTCCCAAGTCCATAACATTAACTTAATCTTCTTGCAAAGTATAAAATGAAAAAAAAAATCTTCAAGGTTTTATCACCTGCCAAAAAGTGTTTCTAATCAACAGCTTAAATATATGTATACATAAGACATACAACTTTTAAGATAAAAGGCCACTATATGATGATATCATGAACAAGATTATGATTAACTCTATTAATAAATAATGTATTGGGCTATTTCTTTTTACCATGTTATTCAATATATGCTGACAGCATCCCATTAAAATATACTTCATAAAAGGTGGAAAGGTTTATACATTCATAAAAATGTATAAACATAATTTTCCATATATGATCCTTTGACAGTATACTGTAATTATGGCATAAATTTTGCTTATAATGCTAGGTGGATAAGCTACATAATTTTATGCATGGTTGTTAACTACAATTTCTTGCAAATAAACTCAATCCACAGTAAATTCAAGCTCCTACTCTGACAATTATCAGAAATGTGGCTACTGCTTACAATGGGAATACAAGTTTGTGGTAATTATCACTCCATTTATAAACCTACCTGGATTTCAGTGAAGAATTCCTCCCTTGTTTCACTTAGATATTTCAGAGTAAATACTCAGAATCCACATCCAAAACTAAACTACAAAGTTTATACAAAACTACAAAGGACAGTCATGTGAGGATTTGAATTTGCACAGTACAAATTTAAATAGGTAGAATATTCAGTTCTATTAAAACCTACATCTAAATTAATGTAAATATTTATGTTTCTGTGAGGACAGGTAATCAGTTATGCAATGCATTTAACCAATTGTATATGGTGGCATTTTGCCTCTTGGGACAGACAGAGGACAATAAAATATCTTTCTTTTCCTAGGTCAGAACTTTTATCATCCACACCTTTGTTTCTTCCATTAAAACAAACAAACAAACAAAAAGACATGTTGTGACTACCCATGATTTCAAACACACAGGTACACATATTCTTTGACTTTCTAAGTCTCTGGCATAGGACAACAGAGAACAGTACAGGCTTTGGAAAGATGCAAAAAAAAGAAAGAAAGAAAGATGCAAACACTATGTATCTAACCCTCTCCACTACTTACTGCCTTTGTCTTTAGGTAAGCTACTTGATCTTTCTAATTTTCAATTTCTTCAGTTTTAAAATGGAAATAATTAGAAAACATTTTCTACGGAATTATTGTGAGACCTAAATGAGATACTGAATATAAGATATATCTGGAACAGGGAACAAAATGTGTAGACAAAGTAGTAAATTGAAGGTTTCACCTGAAGCATCATGATAAAACAGACTGAAATTCACAATTTAGTTAGAAGATGGAAATATGTTGACAAAAACTGGTTTCACACTTCTTCACCCTTTCATTCATATCCAGGATATCAGATATCCAGGTAAAAAAAAGAGAAATGTTGTCAGTGTATTTCTAATGACGAAGTTGTAATGAGTCTTATCCCCTTAAATCTAGGAGGGCCAGGATAGCAAATGTTTAACCACTTTCCTCAAGCCTCAGTGGTACCACTGAGAGAACTTGTTATGTGTTCCCTATATCTTAGGAATATCAGTGATCTAGTATCTGACTTCCATCTCAGGTCATTTGTGGGGCAGCAGAGATGGTCTGGAAAGCTGCTTAGAAAACAAAGCTGATGGGGCACCTGGGTGGCTCAGATGGTTAAGCATCTGCCTTCAGCTCAAGTCATGATCTCAGGATCCTGGGATCGAGCCCTGCATTGGGGTCCCTGCTCGGCAGGGAGCCTGCTTCTCCCCCTCCCTCTACTGTTTCCCCTGCCTGTGTTCTCTCACTCTCACTATAAAATAAATAAATAAAATCTTAAAAGAAAAGAAAAGAAAAGAAAGCTGAGTTCTTGTTGTATCTAGAAAGTAGCTATACTTCCATCTGAATGGCAAGTAAGAAAAGAGACCTATGGTTTCCCAAGGGCAAATATGGACCATACATGAGAGAAACTATTTTGATACTGTTTCAAATCTTACCTAAATGACCTACTGGAAAGATTAAAGTACTCATAAGAGTGTCTCTGTTGAATGGTGGTGTCAGACTGCAGAGCTGAGAGTGGGGTGGCATCACCAAGATCATGCAAGTTTCAACTGGAGGGCCCCAGTAGAAGGCATCCACATAAGAAAGTACATTTGCACACCTGGGTGACAAGTACACACTCAGTGAATAAGACTATGTGTTATTCTAAACATCACTCACCCAGGGACCACTGTAGTAAAATTACGCAATTTTAATTGACAAGTAAGGAAAGGAAAAATGCTAGGTGGGGAAGAGAAGTATAAAGGACTACGCTACCTCATCCACAAAAAGCAGTCAGATCTCAGTATGCCTCAGCCTGGGAAAGAAGAAAGAAGATATTCTGTCTCTCTGTTTCTGTCTCTGTCTCTGTCTCTCTCACCCACACACAGCCCTGCAGTTGGAGCTTGTATGTTTAGAGACTGAATTGAAGCTGCAGTTCTGAAATTAATATACTCACTGTTCTGCCTAATATCTAAGTTTGAGCAGAAAAGTGATGGGTTATTTTCTAGTTTTTATGTAGGTAGGGGAACTACCACTATTGGGCACATTTTATAGACAAAAAAACAAAAAAATAAACATAAACTTGTGTTTTTATTACAACACTTTCCTTGGGCTTGTTAATATACCAGGCTTTGGTGCAAGGAGCTATTCTTTGTTTTTATGTATTTGCTTTGAATACAAATTTCATGTTTGAAAATTCAGATTCTTGAGTTTGTATCTAAAATCTTTATTAAGGTCCCTGTAATATGCAAATTAATAAAACTACATATTCTTGGGTTCAAAAAATCAGAATTTATTCCCATTCATACTTATTGTGAATATTGATAAAGTTATAATTCTATCCTGTAGTTCTATAGAAAGAGATGGAATATGATTTGCTTTATTTATGAAGTTGTAATATTTTTCCTCCATTTGAATATATTGTACAGATACTGACCTCCGTGTTTCTAACCACCAATAGCACTGGAGAGTTTACTCTGTAATTTTCTACAACAGTTTAACCAAAGCAATCATGTCAGTGTTTTATTGCCTAGTGGTATATCAACATCGGGCCCTCTGGATTCTGAGAAAGCTGATCCATGAAATTTGTAACCACTTTAATATAAGTTCAGGATACTTTAGATTTCAGGGCATTTCTTTTGTTAAATCTAGCTCAGTACATTATATTTTTATTTTCCTGTTGTGAACAGTTTTCCAAAATGGAACAACCTTTTTTAAAAATAAAAGTTATAGCTTTTTGAGGAGCCTCTATACTGTTTTCCAGAGTTGCTGCACCAGCTTGCATTCCCACCAACAGTGTAAGAGGGTTCCCCTTTCTCTGCATCCTCACCAACATCTGTTGTTTCCTGTGTTGTTAATTTTAGCCATTCTGACAGATGTGAGGTGATGTCTCATTATAGTTTTAATTTGTACTTCCCTGATGCAGAGTTTTGTTGAGCGTCTTTTCATGTGTTTGTTGGCCATCTCTATGTCTTCTTTGGATAAATGTCTATTCATGTCTTCTGCCCATTTCTGAACTGGATTATTTGTTTTTTAGGTATTTAGTTTGAGTATAGACTTTGGATACTAACTTTTTTTTTTTTTTTTAAAGATTTTATTCATTTATTTGACAGAGAGAGACACAGCGAGAGAGGGAACACAAGCAGGGGGAGTGGGAGAGGGAGAAGCAGGCTTCCTGCTGAGCAGGGAGCTCGATGCGGGGCTCGATGCGGGGCTCGATGCGGGGCTCGATGCGGGGCTCGATCCCAGGACCCCGGGATCATGACCTGAGCCGAAGGCAGATGCGTAACGACTGAGCCACCCAGGCGCCCCGGATACTAACCTTTTAACAGATATGTCATTTGCAAATATCTTCTCCCATTCTACTTGTTGCCATTTAGTTTAGCTGATTGTTTCCTTTGCTGTGCAGATTATCTTGATGGAGTCCCAATAGTTCTTTTTGCTTTTGTTTCCCTTGTCTCCAGATGAGCCTGTATCTCCAGAATTCAGGGTCATGGTTTTTTCCTTCAAAGTCAGCTCTATGATGGATCCATGAAAGTCTTTGATTTTCGCTTTACTCAGCTTCTACTTACAAGGCAATGACACCTTCCAAGAATGTTACATAACTAAAATAATACTGGAAGTCTAACTTTTTTTTTTTTTTTAATGATTTCACTGGATTGTTCCTACCTTTAATTCCCCAGTATCTTTGGGTTTCTGTGGTGTGAACTGTCTTGTTTCTCACCGGTATCCTCTCCCACTGGCATTTAGATTTCGATTTGCCATTCTGCTGAGTTCCATCACGCTTTCCACTCAAAAACATTGTGACATTTTTGGGGAGTTGATTTTCTCTCTTCTCCCTGTTAGCAATTGAGAATTTAAAATGCCCATTTTAAAATTATAAAATCCTTTACTGTTTTATTATTTGACTTATCAAGAGGAAAGTACTTGTATTCAATGTGTAACTTTAAGAAGAAAGAATACAGGCACACACACATATGTTTTTTAGTTAGTAAAAACTGACACTCAGAGATAACACTCAATTATGTAGAAAATGTGTTTGTTTTTTTTTCCTCTGGAATATCTCATTTCCTAAAGGCATTTTCAATGGCCTATGCAATAGAATATGAAGAAAATAATTCTCTAGTTTTGTTCTGTTTAGGAAGATGTTATTTTACCAAGTTATTTGGTAAGATATTATTAAAATGTTAGCAAAAATATCATTTAGCAAGATGTTACTAAAGTTAGGTCTCATATTAATAATTATGCAAATTGTCCTTCTAAAGGTTTTGATGAAGTATTTAGTCACGTACTTGAAATTGTCCTAGACACGAGTAAATGTTTAGACATAAACAAAACTTCTCTTGAAAAAATATTAATTATAATCTCTGGAGTTAATTCACTAAGTTAAATATAACATTAACTCAACTTGCACAAAAACTCAGTGAACATACATAGCATATCTTCTGGAAGTTAGGCTGTTTTGTCATATATTTATTATGTCTTTCCACCAAAAAGACTAAAGTAAAACTTTTTAAAAGTATTTAACTTTTTTTAATGACCTTTTTTTTTTAAAGATTTTATTTATTTATTTGAGAGAGAGACAGAGAAAGAGAAAGCACAAGTGGGTAAGGGGCAGAGGGAGAAGTAGACTCCCTGTTGAGCTGAGAGCCCAATGTGGGGCTCCATCCCAGGACTCCAGGATCATGACCTGAGCTGAAGGCAGATGCTTAACTGACTGAGCCACCCAGGTGCCTCTGGGTGGCTTACTCATTTGGGCATCTCATTACTGATTTTAGCCCAGGTCATGGTCTCAGGGTCATGGATCATTGGGCTCTGCGCTGGGCATGGACTTACGAATTCTGCTCCTACACAAAGTGTGGTGAACCAGTATAAATTTAATGAATGCTCTACACCACTGCCTTTGTGTTATCGATATTTGTCTACCCAATTCATTATGGATTCTAAAATAAGTCTAATATTACAGTAAATGGTATGATTAGGTTGAACATATGTGTACTGTCCAAAATTGTTCAGCTCTCCTAGTGATTTTGTTCATTTTTCAATCTATCAATTTAACTTATCTAATTGTTGCATTCATATATAATTTAGACATACTTTTTTCAATCACATATATAAGAATATAAAGACACTGGGTTTTAAAAAACGTTAGAAAGAGTTACAATAGAAAAGAGTTATAATAATAATATTGATAAAGAATAAAGCCACTAAAACATTAAAGAGGTTTTTCTTGTACACATACATTTTCAATTATATTTAGAACTTAATTATTTTATAAGACCGAAAGTAAATTCTATTAACATTGTCAATGGATAAATTGAAGAATGGTTTATTTTTTTTCCATAAACTATGTGACATTATTCACTAGTATCTTTGCTATTAATAAAGTAAAATAAAATAATAAAATAAAATAAAGGGATGGACATATAATGGGAATATGACTGTACTTACTTTTTGCCAGAATGAAATACTAATATTTTCATTCAGTATAGCAATAAAATGTTCATACCACTGCTTTACTATGTGACAAGACACAACTTTTCCTTGTTTTTGGTCTGTAGACTATCTTTCCCCAATGTAATGGGAAAGAAAGAAGAGAGCTAAAATTTCCTGAGGAATTACCAACTGTAGACAGACATTGCATTAGATTCTCTAAATATCTTATCTCTTTAACCCTCACAATAAATCTGCTAGGAAGAGGTTTATCTCTTTACAGTGGACCAGAGCAGTTCTTAGCTTACTAGCTAGGAGACTAAGCTAGGCTCTTTTTAAAGGAATTTGCTATAAGAGTCATCTTCTTTCTTTTTTTCTTTTAAACATCAGAGGAAAATGATTCAATATTATTTTAATACAAGATATTTTTACACAGATGACAAATCTTACTTTTCTTCAATTACCTGACTATTCAAATAAGTAATGTATAATCTCTAAGGAATCGATAATTTACATAACAAAAGGGTGTCTTTTATTAACTATATAGAATATGGGTCATTCAAAAGTATTCAGTTTCTTCAGTTTCCTTAAATCTTCTCTAAACTACAATATTGAAATCAACACAAATACACACAAGCATACTCATATGAAAGAACACATCTTTATATTTTCCTTCATGAATTTAAATTCCAAACAGACAAAATCTGCTATATATTATTTTGCTGTTTTCAAATTTAGGATTTTATGTTATATTATCATATCCAAAAAGTTCTATTCCCTAAACCATGGGTCAAAAATTGTGGCCCATGGCTACATCAAGTCCCCACTTGTTTTTATTAATAAAATATTATTGAAACAAAGTGCCCACAACTTAATACTGTCTATAGCTGTTTTCATGTCACAACATCCTACATCAGTAGATATGACAGAGATCATTTGGCCGTAAGAACTAAAATATTTACCATTTGTTCCCTTACAGAAATTGTCAACCGCTGCCTCAAGATATGGTGCCATTTAAATTTTCCATACAGGATTTAGATTCAAATCTCCCATGAAAACATCCAGGAAATCAATCCCTTATCCTTACTGTTTCTACAATCTTAATGACCTCAAAAGTTACCTAATCCACTATATTATTATATTTGATATATTCCCCTGAACAAATGATAAGCATATATGCTGTGTTTTAGGCAAGTTTATGATAAGTATATATGCTGTGTCAATACAGGGCATTATAAGACTCATAAGGATAAAGGCTCTTGTTGAACTCTTCCTTAATGTACAAACAGTAATGGTAATGGATACGATGGTACTCAATGACATTTGAAAATTTCCTCAAACCAAGTGCTTAGAGTTTTTGATTCCTCTACCCAAACAGCAGTAAAATCAAAATCACTTGGTGATATTCTTACAAAACTAAGCTATAGTCACCATATTTCAGTTTTGTGAGGAAATAACTGGAATAGCAATTTTTAGACCCCTCGATTTATAGAACAGCAGTCTAGGAAAGAAATAACAAAGAAACTAGAATCTGCCAATGATAAGTTTTGGAACTGAGAGACAATGACAAAAACCGCAATAGGCACTATATTATCCATGAAGTACCCATGATAGGAAACAAAACAAACAAAGAGTCACTGCGCATTTATCCTAATAGGAACAAGCATTCACCATGGAATTCTGCCCATACAAAGTAACATCTTGTTTCTGGTTCATATAATTTAGTAGACTTTTTTCTTACACCTATATCTATTTGTTTATTTTAACTTCAGCTAATTGCAAGGATATAAATAGTTATTAAACAAATGTATTGTACAAATAAGAGCATATTTTCATAAACAATCACAATTTTACCATAATCTGACTATATAATAAAACACAACGAAAATTTTTTTTAAAAAGTAAAAAATCCAGGGAAATTTAGAAATAATCAGTAGCCTATAACTAACTTGAATATTAAATAAGAGTAGAAAAATGTGTAATCACATCCACTAATATATATTTGGCATACTGTATATTAATTAAGTATAAACTTAATTGCTTTTTAATACATACTGAACCAGGATATATTTAACGATCCAAGAACAAGGCTACTCAAGTTACTACTTAATATATAGTTAACCTTTGGCATGTAATTAACAATATTTCTTTCTTAAATTGCATATGTCAATGTCAAGAGTTATTTAGAAAGAATGCTGATGGAGTATGGTAAGATTTATTAATAAGGTTAAGAATGACTACTTTCATAAAAATATGAATGTTCTCTGCAGAAAACTCATAAATATATGAAAATGATTTTTTTTTTAAAGATTTTATTTATTTATTTGACAGAGAGAGACACAGCGAGAGAGGGAACACAAGCAGGGGGAGTGGGAGAGGGAGAAGCAGGCCTCCCGCTGAGCAGGGAGCCCGATGCGGGGCTCGATCCCAGGACTCTGGGATTGTGACCTGAGCCGAAGGCAGACGCTTAATGACTGAGCCACCCAGGCGCCCCTGAAAATGATTTTTTATTTATATGTCTTATTGTTAGTGTTTAGAAATACCACTGATTTCTCTATATTGACTTTATTTCCTACAATTTTTGTGAATTTGTTGATTAGTTCCAACAGTTTTTTTGTTGTTGTTTGTTGATTCTTTAGAATTTTCGGAATACAAGATCATATCATCTGCAAATAATGACAATTTTACTTCTTCTTCAATTTGGAAGCCTTTTAGTTTTTGTCTTAACTAATTTCTCTACCTAAGATTTCTACTACTATGTTTTTTTTTTTTCGTATCACACAGTCTTTTATTTTTTTTTTATTCTTATGTTAATCCCCATACATTACATCATTAGTTCTAGATGAAGTGTTCCATGATTCATTGTTTGTGCATAACACCTAGTGCTCCATGCAGAACGTGCCCTCCTCAATACCCACCACCAGGCCAACCCATCCTCCCACCTCTACTACTATGTTTGTTCAGGTTTTTTTAGAAGATTTTATTTATTTATTTATTTATTTGAGAGAGAGAGTGAGCGAGCATGAGCGGGGAGCAGGGGCAGAAGGAGAGGGAGAACCAGACTCCTCGTTGAGCAGGGAGCCTGACATGGGGCTCGATCCCAGGACCCTGGGATCATGATCCGAGCTGAAGGCAGACCCTCAACCAACTGAGCCACCCAGGTGCCCATCTACTACTATGTTGAATAAGAATGGTGAAAGTGGGCACTCTTGTCATGTTCCTGATCTTAGAGGAAAAGCTTTTACTCTTTTGCTGTTGTGTATGAGATTAGCTATGGACATGCCATAAATGGTTTTTGTGAACCAATGGTAGGAATGTAAATTGGTTCAGTGACTACGAAAAACATTATGAAGAATCCTCAAAAAAATTAAAAATAGAACTATCATATAATCCAGCAATTCCTCTAGGTATATATCAAAAGAAGAAAAAAAAGAAAAAGAAAACAGAGTATCAAAGTGATATCTGCACTCCCATGTTCACTGAAGTATTACTAACAATAGCCAAGAAATGAAAACAACCTAAGTGTTCATCAGTGGATGAATGGATAAATTAGATGTGTCCTGCATATACAATGGAATAATATTCAGCCACAAGAAAGAAGGAAATCTTGTCATTTGCAACAATAGGGAAAGGACCTTGATAAATTATGCTAAATGAGATAAGTCAGAGAAAGACAAATACTGTTGATATCATTTATATGTGATATCTAAAAAAAGCCAAACTTGTAAAAACAAAGAGGAGAATGGTGGTTACCAGGGGCTGGGGAATGGAAAAATTGGGGAGATGCTGTTTAAGGGTTCAAATTCATACCTCGTAGTCAAATAAATCCTGGAGAGCTAATGTACAGCATAGTGATTATAGTCAACAATGCTGTATTATAAATTTCAAAGTCGCTAAGAGACAAGATCTTAATTTTTTTCAACGCACAAAGAGAATAGTAATTATGTGACCTGATAGAGGTGTTAGCTAGTGCTACTGTGGTAATCATATTGCATTATATAAATATATTGAATGAACACATTGTACACTTTATTTTTTAAAGATTTATTTATTTTTTTGAGAGAGAGAGAGAAGGGGAGAGAGAGAGAGCATGCTGAGAAAGGGGCAGGGGGAGAGGGAGAGAGAGTCCTAAGCAGACTCCCTGCTGAGCATGGAGCCTGAGATGGGACTCCATCCCACAACCCTGAGATCAGGCCCTAAGCCAACTCCAAGATTCCCACGCTTAACTTTGCCACTCAGGCTCCCCACATGTTGTACACTGTAAACTTACACAATATTACATGTCAATTCTATCTCAAAAATTATAATTTTAGTTTATCAACAATATTTAACAACAGCAAGTGTATGTCTTACAAGAAGCAAATCAAAAATGGCTGTATATAATCAAAGTCTAAAATATAACCACTGATCTTTTCATTCTTAGTTCAGAAAAAATATTTTAATAATTAGATTTAAATGGAAGAAAAATACATCTTAGATCCTTATATTTCAGTATAATTAAAATGTAGTCATATGTGTTATTTCTCTTTTGGACCAGTTTGTTTCATTTTAAATGACTTGCTGTTATTTTTCCTCCTCAAGCCTGCCTCCAGTTTTGTTTTGTTTTGTTTTTCTTGAGTGATCTTGCTGTGACACTTTGCTATGGGTAGGATGTGTATTCAGTAGTTTGATACTTAATTTATACTCTTCTGTTCTACTTTAACAATAGTTCTAATAATTTTTATCAGGCATAACTTTTTATGTATTAACTGCTTCTAATTATTGTTTCACCATTCATGTTTTCAAACTCTCTCCTTTGCTTTCACCAAGATTAAAATTCAAAGATTTGTTCTTGGTCAAGGTAAAAATAATATGATGGCCTCTGTTTGTATGCATGTGTATCTGTGTTTATGCCTTCAGGAAGATAGTAAAGGACACTCTGTCAAATAATGACTCTTCCACTGTATTATGTACATGCATTAATGGAATCTTCAAAAACATACACAATATTGCACCTAATTTAACTCTGTCAATGTTCTTCTCAAATTCCTAATTTGAAACCCTTATCCCAATGTGATGGTACCTGAAGATGGGGCTTTGGAAGGAAATTAGGGTTAGATTAGGTCACGAGGATAGGGTCCTCATGACTGGATTAATGCCCTTATAAAAAGAGGAAGAGGGATGCCTGGATGGCTCAGTTGGGTAAGCATCTGCTTTCAGCTCGGGTCATGATCCTGGGATCCTGGGATTGAGTCCCGCATCAGGCTCCTTGCTCAATGGGGAGCCTGCTTCTCCTTCTGCCTCCCTCTCTCCCTGCTTGTGCTCTCTCTCTCTGTCTCTCAAAAAAAAAAAAAAAAAGAAAGAAAGAAAGGAAAGAAGGAAGGAAGAAAAAGAAGAGACAGAAGATCTAAATCTCTCAATCTCTCTTCCTTTCCTCCCCCTCCTCCCTCTCTGCCCCTCTCTGTAAGCACACAGGGAAGCCATGGGAAGATATAACCAGGAAAAATACTATCACCAAGAACCCGACCATGCTTACCCTGATCTAGGAATTATAGCCTCAACAACTATGAGAAATAAATGTTTTTTTTTTTTGTTTCAGCCACCTAGTCTATGATATTCTGTTACACAGGCCACATTGACTAAGACAGGCAATAATGTAACAATAGTGCTACCATGTTTTGATTGCATCCTATCACATAGTGTAGAATTTCAGGTCTCCTTCCTGGTGATGTTTACTTTGATCTCTTAGTTAAAGCTGTATCTGCCACCTCTATCGTATAAAGTTATGCTTTTATTTTTCCTTCATAATTAATAAATACTTATGAGAAGGTATCTTGAAACTATGTAAATTTCCAATTCTTCATTAAACCTTTTTTTGTATTTATTTATTGATCTAAGTATAGACTCATGGATTTCTTTATTCAATGAGGTATAATCTATTGTAATCATTCTTTAATTTGGAAGTATAAATGTCCCATAGTTAAATCAGGCATCCATTTCATTTTGATATGTATTATGTTCTTTGAGTACTTCCTTATTTTCTGACACAGAAAGATGTACCAGGCCAATCTTCTCCTTTCCATCAGTGAAATTTCTATAAAGAGGCAAATGGAAGTGACAGAAATAAAACTCATGATATCACAGGTGAATAATTCCTTCGATAGGCTCAAGAAAATACCTTAACTGAAATATCAAGAGGGAAAGAGTAGAAACAAAACAAAAGCAGAATTAAATATTTATGAGCTGTAGAATGATATTAAACTGTCTAATATACATGTAAGAAGAATCACAGAAAAGACAATAGAGATAAAGGTGGCAGAAAAACATGTTGAGAAGAAAGAAAATGTTTTAAGAGGGAAAAACCAACTCCAATCTCATTCAGTTCTCTAACAAGGTAAGGTTGATACCAAACTCCAAACAAGGTCAGTACGAGAGAGTAAAGAACCAGTGAAACCCTTTAGTAAACACAGGTGCAAAACTTCTTAACAAAAATAGAATACTGAATATATATATATATAAACAGATGTAGACCAAGATCTAGATCTACAGACATAGTACAGATGATTTATATATATTTGCATATATATTTATATCTATAAATAAGCATATGAAGATATTATACCATGACTTAGAGAACTTATGAGGAAATTTTTTAAAAACTTATTTAATTCTAGAAAATTAATATAATTCCCCATATTAACAGATTGACAGTAAAATCATTTGATAATGATTATACCTATTCATGATAAAATCTTTTAGCACAAAAAAATATGATTTAGTATTTAGAACTTACATCAAATATTATATTTAAAGATTAAATGTAAACAGCTTTTCTTTTTAATGGGGAAAGATACAAAAATGATCATTATCTGCTCTTCTATGACACTTTGCAATGAATTGCTAAATAGTGCAATAAGGAAAAATGAGGTAAAATCCATATGGCTTGAAAAGGAAGAAAGCAACTGTCATTATGTTGTTTGGAAAAAGGGAAGAAAAATGGCATTATTTTCAGGCAAAAAGAGAGTATATATAGAAATCCCAAAAGAATCTAGAGATAAATTTAGAGAATTAGTATGGCTGCATACAAAAATCAATATATAAAATCAATTCCATTTTTTAAAAGATTTTATTTATTTATTTTTGTGAAAGAGAGAGTGTGTGAGAGAGAGCATGAGCTGGGGAAGAGGCAGATGGAGAAAGATAGGCAGACTCACCACTGAGCAGGAAGCCTGATGCGGGTGTCGATCCCACGACCCTGGGATCATGACCTGAGCTGAAGGCAGACGCTTAACCGACTGCGCCACCAAGTCTCTGGGCAGCACAGACATTTTCACAATATTTATTCTTCCAATCCATGAGCATGGAATATTTTTCCATCTCTTTGTGTCTTCCTCAATTTCTTTCATAAGTGTTCTGTAGTTTCCAGATTATAGATACTTTACCTCTTTGGTTAGATTTATTCCTAGGTATCTTATGGGTTTTTGGTGCTACTATAAATGGAATCAATTCTTTAATTTCTCTTTCTTTAGTCACATTGTTAGTGTATAGAAATGCAAATGATTTCTGTGCATTGATTTTGTATCCTGCCACATTGCTGAATTGCTATATGAGTTCTAGTAATTTGGGGGTGGAGTCTTTTGGATTTTCCACATAAAGTATCATGTCATCTGCAAAGAGAGAGTTTGACTTCTTCTTTGTCAATTTGAATGCCTTTTATTTCTTTTTGTTGTCGGATTGCTGAGGCTAGAACTTCTAGTACTATGTTGAACAAAAGTGGTGAGAGTGGGCATCCCTGTCATGTTCCTGACCTTAAGGGAAAAGCTCTCAGTTTTTCCCCATTGAGAATGATATTCACTGCGGGCTTTTCATAGATGGCTTTTATGATACTGAGGTATGTTCCCTTTATCCCTATATTTTGAAGAGTTTTAATCAGGAAAGGATGCTGTATTTTGTCAAATGCTTTTTCTGAATCAATTGAGAGTATCAGATGGTTCTTTTGTCTTCTTTTGTTAATGTGATCTGTCATATTGATTGATTTGTGAAAGTTGAACCACCCTTGCATCCCAGGAATAAACCCCACCTGGTCATGGTGAGTAATCCTTTTAATGTACTGTTGGATCCTCCTGGCTAGGATCTTGTTGAGTATTTTAGCATCCATGTTCCTCAGGGATATTGGTCTGTAATTCTCATTTTTGATGCAATCCCTATCAAAATACCATCGACATTTTTCACAGAGCTGGAAAAAACAATCTTAAAATTTGTATGAAACCAGAAAAGATCCCAAATAGCCAAGGGATTGTTGAAAAACAAAACCAAAGCTCAGGACATCACAATACCTGACTTCAAGCTATTATTACAAAGCTATGATCATAAAGACAGCACAGTATTCGCACAACAAAAGACACATAGATCAATGGAACAGAATAGAGACCCCAGAAATGGACCCCCAACTCTATGGTCAACTAATCTTTGACAAAGCAGGAAAGAATATCCAATGGAAAAAAGACAGTCTCTTCAATAAATAGTGCTGGGAAAATTGGGCATCCACATGCAGAAGACTGAAACTGGACCATTCTCTTACACCATACACAAGGATAAACTCAAAATGGATGAAAGACCTCAATGTGAAACAGGAATCCATCAAAATCCTAGAGAAGAATATAGGCAGTAACCTCTTCGACACTGGCCACAGCAACATCGTTCAAGACAAGTCTCTAAAGGCAAGGGAAACAAAAGCAAAAATGAACTTTTGGGACTTCATCAAGATAAAAAGGCTTTGCACCGCAAAGGAAATAGTCAACAAAACTAAGAGGCAACCCACGGAATGGGAGAAGATATTTGCAAATGACATTTTGGATAAAGAGCTGGTATCCAAGATCTATAAAGAACTTTTCAAATTCAACACCCAAAAAAAAACAAATAATCCAGTCAATAAATGGACAGAAGACATGAACAGACACTTCTACAAGGAAGACATACAACTGGCTAACAGACACATGAAAAAATGTTCAACATCACTAGCCATCAGGGAAATACAAATCAAAACCACAATGAGATACCGCCTCACACAAGACAGGAAACAACAAAAGTTGGCGAATATGTGGAGAAACCTACACTGTTGGTGGGAATGCAAGCTGGTACAGCCACTCTGGAAAACAGTATGGAGAGTTCCTCAAGACGTTAAAAACAGAGCTACCCTATGACCCAGCAATCGAACTACTAGGTATTTACCCCAAAGATACAGATGTAGTGAAAAGAAGGGGCACCTGCACCCCAATGTTCATAGCAGCAATGTCCACAACAGCCAAACTGTGGAAGGAGCCAAGATGTCCTTCAACAGATGAATGGATAAAGAAGATATGGTTCATATGTACAATGGAATATTACTCAGCCATCAGAAGGGATGAATACCCACCATTTGCATCAACATGGATGGAACTGGAGGAGATTATGCTAAGTGAAATAAGTCAAGCAGAGAAAGACAATTATCATGTGGTTTCACTCATATGTAGAACATAAGGAATAGCATGGAGGACCACAGGGGAAGGGAAGGAAAACTGAAGGGGAAGAAATCAGAGAGGGAGACAAACCATGAGAGACTCTGGACTCCAGGAACCAAACTGAGGTTACAGAATGGCGGGGGTTGGAGGGGTGGGGTAACCGGGTGATGGGTAATAAGGAGGGAACATGTGATGATGAGCACTGGGTGTTATATGCAATTAATGAATCAAACACTACATCAAAAACCAATGATGTACTATATGCTGGCTAACTGAACATAATAATTTAAAAAATTGATAAATAAATAAATTGAAAAAAACAAGAATGGCATTAAAATATATCCTGCTGAGGAATAAATAAAAAGCAACAAAACTTTATTGAGGAATATAAAGAAGAGCTAAAAAAATGAGGAGATATACATTTCCATGGATTATAAGACTCGATATTGTCAACTTGTCAATTCTCTTCAATTTTTACTATAGATTAAAAGCATTCTAATATATATAATTTCCCCAACTTGTGTTGTCTCAGGCATCTACAATATTAAATACTGTAAATATTAAATTTTTGATAAATTATTTCAACAAATGCCTTGAAGTTGGAGCTTTTCACACTGAGTACACTCTGAGTCAGGAGATGTAAAGATAGCCCTGAAAAAGAATATTTCTGGAGACTGTCAGACAGACAAATTAATAATAATACTTAAAAAAAAAAATCAGAGGATGGGACTTTTGGAAAGTGCCAAATCTATTTTGGCCCCGTCAGTAACTATTAAGCCTCTGATTTTCATAGCTACTTTGGTTTCAAGGTTATTTCTCAAGGATACTGTTATGGAGTAGGAAGCAACCGGCAAGTTAGAACAGTACTAAGCTGTTTGTTCTTCCCACAATTAAGCTATTTTCCTCGAATTGTTGCAAGCCTTTGGTTAATTCCAAGAAGTTGAATTTGACAATTTGTTTTTTTAGGTGTCTTGTTGATATTTGGAGAAGTTGATTTTATAGTTCCTTACCACACTACCTGAGAACAAAGTGTTTTATTATGAAACACTTATGTGTATGTATATGTTTGTGTGTATATATGTATATCAAAATTCATATGTCTGTATATATGTAAACCTATGCATATATATATGCTGAAATATGAAAAAATGATTTAGAAAGTATATTTCCCATAATATTGTTAAGCATATATATATAACTGCATATTAAAGTTAACAAAGACTTGCAAGCTTTTCATAATACTTATCACTAATTGGTGGGATTACTAGTGATCTCTCTTTTCCTCTATCAATTTTCTGTATTATTTTCTTATTTTTTCTAAATAATTATAAATTATTTCTATAAAATAATAAAGTCAATAAAGCTGTCTTCTCTGAAAGTAAATTTCTTTTTTTCTTCTTCTTAATTTAATTTCAGTTAATTAACATATAGTGTATTATTAGTTTCAGAGGTATAGTTCAGTGATTCATCAGTTATATATAATACCCAATGCTCAGGACATCATGTGTCCTCGTTAATGCCCAGCACACAGTTATGCCATCCCTCCCCTTTTTTCTTTTTTTATCTTTAAAACTTCTTCAGTTTTTCTTCATCTAACAGGTAGTTGTAACTACAAAATATATAAGGCTAAGGAAAGATATTGGTACTGTAACTTGGCTGTAATTTGCAAATGTAGAAAATGATCATGTCATTCAGGTTTTACAGTCGTATATATGTTTGTCTGTATGAATATATGTCCATTAGAGCAGATATACAAATACGTTCATATATGTATGTTTATGTTTATAATATGACACTTTGAACATTATAAATTTGTTAAGGTATGGTAAGCAGTATCCCAATCCGGCAGTGTTGGCAGCCTGGATATTCTCTTTTGCTTAATTGCTAGAGATAAATTTCCTCACTTCTTCAAGAGACTATCTCAAAATCCTTAAACAGAATACCTTTCTTCAGTCAAGAAATTTCTAGTTGTCCCCAGACTATTGTTTTATATACAGATATGCAAATTGCAAAGCCTCTGATTCAAGTGTTTAAAATGTAACTCCTTTTCCCCCCTTCATTTTTCCCTTCCTGCTATCTTCTTTTTTTTTTTTTAACATATAATGTATTATTTGTTTCAGAGGTACAGGTCTGTGATTCAACAGTCTTACACAATTCACAGCACTCACCATAGCACATACCCTCCCCAATGTCTATCACCCAGCCCCCCCATCCCTCCCACCCCCCACCACTCCAGCAACCCTCAGTTTGTTTCCTGAGATTAAGAATTCCTCATATCAGTGAGATCATATGATACATGTCTTTCTCTGATTGACTTATTTCACTCAGCGTAATATACTCCAGTTCCATCCATGTCGTTGCAAATGGCAAGATTTCGTTCCTTTTGATGGCTGCGTAATAGAACGGGGAGATGAACCATGAGAGACTATGGACTCTGAGAAACAAACTGAGGGTTCTAGAGGGGAGGGGGGTGGGGGGATGGGTTAGCCTGGTGATGGGTATTAAAGAGGGCACGTACTGAATGGAGCACTGGGTGTTATATGCAAACAATGAATCATGGAACACTGTATCAAAAACTAACGATGTAATGTATGGTGATTAACAAAACATAATAAAATTTAAAAAAATAAGTAAAATAAAATAAAATGTAACTGCTTTAAAGGCCAACATTTGCTCCATGAGCTCCCAGAGCAGAAATAGTCTCATGGAAGGAATAAAATAAAGATCAGTTCTCGGTCCCCCTCTCACCCTTAAAAATCATATATAATGGTCTTTATTATTCACTTCTTAAAACAGAGTATTACAAGTTTTCAGATTTTAAGATACATAGCAAGATCTTACATTTTTCAGGACAAAAATTTGAATATTTTCTCATTTAAAGTTTTGAGAATATAGCCCTTATTTCATTGGAAATAAACTTCAGAAATTTTGACTTAGGTATTACAATAAGTTAGGTGTGATTAAAGCAGTAGTTAAAAATTAGTAATGCATACCAGGAACAATGTATACCATGAAGCAGCTAACAAAGTAAATAATGCACAATGCAAAATTTTGTTTAGCAGAATGATGTACTCATGCATCATTTATAAAATAAATCCATATGGGAAAGTAATCATGAAATGCAATAATTACATATGAAAAAGTCATGTGATTTCATGTTTATTATGTTTTATATCTATCTTAGTATCCCAAAGCTTGTTCTTTTATATCCTGGTATCAATACTTGCCTCAGTGATGATCTAGTTGGTTATTTTCCTTTGGAAGGTGTTTTTTTGCAGATCCTTCTAAGAATCCGCTCCTTCTTCCATTCCTTTCCAATGCTATCTGTTACAAGAAATGTTTCCTGATCTACTGGAAACCTCTCCACTCATCAGAAATAATATCTTCTTCCACTATAATCCATTGCAATGCACATGCCTCTATTGAGTATAGTATTATAATGTCTTTATTTATCACTTCTACTAAATTGTTAAATAATTCAGAGCAAGAACTATGTCCCAACTCACCTAGAGAATATTATATACAATAAGTGTTTGATGAACAAATTAACTAAAATGCATTTTGTCAAAGGAATTGCACAATAGCCATACATAAGGATTTTTTTTTCTAATTAACTACTGTCCTTTTAATGTTTATGTAGTGGTCTTTTGCATGGTTTTGGCTGCCCAACTTCATTTGAATACTTCTCCTATGCTCACTTAATATCCTATAGGAGGAGCCTGAATCTCCTTTTCTTATGATCTGTCATCTAGGTAATAAACATGTGATACAGTGATACAGCCAGGTATCCCCACTGTTATGAGAAGAGAGCAGCAGTAGTAGGCAGACTGGCATCCACTACCCAGTATCACCAGCATGAGCTTCATATCTGGACATAGTGGGCATAGTCTTACCTGGAATAACCTCTCCTTGTCCCTAGCTGGATAGCCTCCAGACTAATTCTGATGACCCAGGATATTTCTGATCATTAGATCTAATAGCTTTTAGTGGATTCCTTTACTCCTTAAACTGTCCAAAATGAGCTATTGCTTACAAAAAAAAAATCTAGTTAGATACACAGTTACTGACAGTGTGATTCACTCTAAAATACAGTCCAAGGTGAAGATGTCAAACACACACACACAAAAACAGAAACAACACAAAAAGTGGAAAAATGAAAAAATAAAACATCATGATGCTGGTCATTTCACAAATCAAATCCCTCCCCACAAAAAGACAGCAAAATTTGTTTTACTTAAAAAATAATAGACTTTGAAGCAGTTCTCCTCTGTGGTACTTACTTGTCACATCAATAAATAGCGTTTGAACTACTGAAATGAACAGCAAATTTGGTTATTTAAACAAATATTGGTTTGGGAGGATCACTAGCTGTAGTGATGTTCAAAGTAAAGATAAAAAAATCAATTGATAATTTTGTCTCATTACTTTGTTTAAAAGGCATACCCAAGGTAGCAATTTTATACATACAAAGAGGTCATTGTAAAAATTCTGGTGAAATTTTGCATTTGGGACCAAGGTAATGATAACTTCTCTGAACTCATTCCTATATCAAATAATACATTTTGAGCTATCCTGTTGGTATCTACTGATATCTGGTTAGCTTAGTCTTTTTTAAAATTTAAAAATGGCATGGGATATAAAATCAAGTAATTTATTTTATAATTGATCATGTTTTATTTAGTTTATTCTTTCTTCATCAAAATGGTTATTAATGCAAGAGGTTATGATAACCCATCCTTTAAACTCTTTAAAATTTCTTGGATTATGTGGTCTTACTCTTTCTTCTGTTTTATTTTCATTTCTAAGCTGTGCATTTACCAAGTAGTCTTTAAACATTTACCAAGTTTCTTTTGTTGTTGCTTTTGTTTTGTTTTGCTTTTGCTTGAAGAAAACATTTTTTTATTTGTCTCTGATCAAAGTAAATCATAATAAATCAGAATCCTGTTCCTCAGTAATGTTTTATTTTCCACCCTAATTTATACCTCTTATTGACCATCTTTTTTTTTTTTTTTCCCTTTTTCACTCAGCAGAATAGCCTAAGTTATATCCCCTACTTCAGGCAACATTGGCATTGGTTCTCTCTCTCTCTCTTTCTTTTCTTTCTTTATTTAGAGAGAGAGTGTATGTGCACAGCCGGGAGGGGGAGGTATTGTAGGGGAAGGGAGAGAGAATCTCAAGCAGGCTCCATGCTGAGCACAGAACCCAAGACAGGACTTGATCTTACCACCCTGAGATCATGACCTGAGCCAAAATCAAGAGTAGAACACTTAACTGACTGAGCCACCCAGGCGCCCCTGGTCTTTGTTCTTATGGGTAAAAACTCCTATCTCTATTCTTCTTTAAGTTAATTGTTAGAAAAATAAAGAGTTCCTTTGCAGATTTGTCTTACTTAGCAAAAACTATCCTTTATTCCAGAAATTAGATCCAGGAAGAGATTTAATGACTTTAGTATTTTGCCATCTGTTTTCAGTGTTTATCCCTATTTACAGATGTAAAGTTGACCGCAAGTCAACTTTCACTGCAATTGCTCATTTTTTTAAATAACTTTTATAGACTACAGATCAACTGTGAAGTGATAGGAAACAAGTAATTAGATGGGCACAAAATGAAAATTGACAGAGAGATTTGCAGTGTTATAACTTGTAAATTAATTTGTTTTAAAATTATAAAATTTAAATGTTTGATTTTTAATCAACTTTTAAATAGGCTATCATAAAATCCTGTAGAGATTTTTAACTTGGTTTTTTTTTAAAGATTTTATTTATTTATTTGAGAGAGAGAGAGCACAAGCAGGGGGATGAGTAGAGGGAGAAGCAAACTCCTGGCTGAGCAGGGAGGCTGACATGGGGCTCAATCCCATGATACTGAGACCAGACCTGAGTTGGAAGCAGACGCTTAACCAACTGAGCCACCCAGGCTCTCCTAGAGATTTTTAACTTGTGTTAGTGAATTTGTATACTGGGTCATAGTTCTATAATAATTGAAGTTCTCTACAGAATTGTATAGTTCATAGAACTTTTATAAAATAGAAGTTGGAATTCTCTAATATTGTTTAATGGAAGAAGGGACTATTGTGGTGTGAAATTATCGAGCCTAGAGCCCAAAGAACTATATTAAAAATCCTGACAGCACCACTTAAAATCAACAAGGTTTAGTTTTCTCATTTGTAAAATACAGACTGTAGTTCTTATTATTTGTAGCACACTGGAGATGAGTATGCCATAATTCATAGGAATGCTATGAATCTCAAATGAGATACAGATGATGAAGGTGTATTATAAATTATAAAGGTCTATGAAAATGTAAAGCAGGGTGGCAAACTTTTTCTGTAAAGGGTCAGATAGTAAGTGTTTTTGGCTTTACCCATGTTAAAGTCTTTGTCACAATGGTTCAACTCTGCTGTTATAGCCTCCAAGCAGCTATTGACAGTAAGTAAAGGATTAAATGTGCTATGTTCAGTAAACTTTATTTGTGGATACCGAAATTTAAATTCCACATAATTTTTATGTTACAAAATATTATTCTTCCTTTTTAAGCTTTTCCCCCCAATCATTCAAAATTGTAAAAACATTCTTAACTTGCAAATTAATGAAAATAAAAACCAGCAATTGTTTGTTTTTGGCCTATAGGCTGTACTTTTGCTGACCCCTGATGTAAAGCACTGTAAATGATGATCTACTAACTTCCCATTATCTCTTCATATCTTTAGAATACACAAAAATCAAATCTTCCAATTAAATCATTTGATCCCTAATATGCATCACACACTCCTTTATAACAATGGAGGTCACAAAAACAAAATGACTCTTACTTTAAAGAAGGTTATATCAATGCATTTGGGAAAACAGCAGTGAAAGCAAGGACATAAGGCAGAATATATATCTTAAGAATGTGCAAGGGCATAGACAGGAAACTTTAAATTTCATTAAAGATATTGAGAGCTTATGGCATAAAAACTAGCCTTTTTGGTCTCAGATTTTCAAATGTTTCTTTTATTTAGTGATTAAAGTAGTATTCATAGTCTGTTTTTTCCTCATAGTCTGATAGTCTTTTTCCTCAGTCAATTGTTCTTTTCAATCTGATATTTGAAAACATCTATCAGTTCTTAAATCTACAAAATTTCTAATCTTCAATAATTTTGATTAGTTTCTGCTGTGACAGTGTGGTGACTAATTGTATCATTTCTGTGTGCAGCATGGCATTAAAATTCAATTAATATGAGATGATGAGTTAATTTAGTCACAATAGCAGTAAACACCAACTTTTCATTAGAATGGGAATGACAGAATTTATACACATGGCATAATATATATATTCAAAGTAATAATGAGGGGCGCCTGGGTGGCTCAGTCATTAAGCATCTGCGTTGGGCTTAGGTCACGTTTCTGGGGTCCCGGGATCAAGCCCCACATTGGGCTCCCTGCTCAGCGGGAAGGGAGAAGCAGTTCTCCCTCTCCCACTCTCCCTGCTTGTGTTCCCTCTCTTGCTGTCTCTCTCTCTCTGTCAAAAAATAAATAAAATCTTTATAAAAAAAATAATAATGGAAAATTATATTGATTGTAAATAAATATATTAAGATGAAAATACAACAAAATTAATCTCCATTTACTACTATTTGATTTTTTAAAAAAACATTAAAAATGCATAGGCCTACCTATGACTAATGTTTGTATACAGTTAAAAGTATAATGTTTGACACAGTTAGAAATTATGATATTATTCACAATAGGAACTTTTTTTCTGAAAACTTTGAAATGACATTGTCTTCAGTTTCAGATTTTAAAAGAATAATGGTAAATAAGATGTTGATAGTAACAGAAAATAAGTGAATAATAAATGAGTAAAAAAGTAAATAAAAACTGCTATTATGTCTTATACAGAAAAAAATAGGTATTTATTTTTCATTGTAAGAAGAATTTGAGAATGAACCAGTTAAGCGTGCAGTGATACCACTTTCTTGCTTCTCAATTATATCAACTAGTTAAATAAAATAACAAAAAACTGAATAGTATGGCTAATTAAGTTCATTTAAAAAATACTAGTGAAACCTGAAACTTAACCGGACTAGCTATCATGATAGTGATAATAATTAATATAATAAAGCTTTAAAATTTGAAGTAATTTCATGTATAGTTTCATGCAGTCTTCTTACATTAAATAGTCTGAGATATGAATTGCCTATCCTTAATTCAGTTAGGTTACTTCCACAGGTTCATAAGAACAGTAATTGAAAACTTTGGATTTATGTATCGGTTAAGCAGGTGCCAAAGTCCATGTTTGTAGGGACTTTTTCTGTCCCAGTATCACTATATTCTATGGCTAAACATTGAAATCTTAGAATATGTTTTCCATTCAATAACAAAATAAGTGACATGAATTAATCTAGGTAAGTATCTTCTACAATGGGGAAAAATAAGCCAAAACATGTAGTTATCATTATTCGTCTATACCAGTGTGTCTCAAAGGGTTTTTTTTTTTCCCAAGAATAGCCCACATTTTAATTACCTGAAATAGTAGTTAATAGTCTTATCTTAGACAGAGACCTCATCTTAGGCTGAAACAGAATTCTGTGGTCAGAAACAGTATTTTCAAAGACTCCATAACTAATTCTGACAAACACTGTTTCCTAAGAACAGAAACAACATTATGGATATCATTTGTTTACACGTATGTGGGGCAGATATTTTAGCAATAATTCAGCATTGTTTTAGGATTATCTAGGTAAGGATAATGCTGATAATCAATAGGCATTTCAATTCTAGGATCACTGAGTTTCGTTTTTCTTCCCCCCATTTTTGTTTTGTTCCATAAACAAAAAAGCTTATGATCCGATAATGTGGATGAAAGTAGTAAGCTACTGAAAACTGGGATTTATATATTTAATTCTCTAAATTACTAAAGATAGGGGCACCTGGGTGGCTATGCGGTTAAGCGTCTGCCTTCAGCTCAGGTCATGATCCCAGGGGCCTGGGATCGAGCCCCGCAACGGGCTCCCTGCTCAGCGGGAAGCCTGCTTCTCCCTCTCCCTCTCCCCCTGCTTGTGTTCCCTCTCTTGCTGTGTCTCTCTCTGTCAAATAAATAAATAAATTCTTAAAAAATAATAATAAATAAACCAAAGAAAACACAAATTACTAAAGATAAATGAGTATAGCTTTCTGCTAAATGAAAATACACCTGTGAAAGTAAAATTAGATAAGTAAAAAATAGAATGTAAGATGTTTATGGAATGTTAAATGTTAAAAGAATAGCTTGCACACATACAATTTTTGAGGGGCTACAGAAATAATGTTTTAATAGATTAAATAGTTCTTAAAAGCTGTCTCACTTATTAAGCCACTAACTGTCCATGGGCTTTAATTTTTTCAACCTTAAAATCAGGCCAGGTTTGCTCTAGGGAGTATCTATAATTCCCATCAGGTTTTTTTTTTTTTTTAATCAATGATTCTATGATTGAACCAATACATAATAGGTTTTTGTTGTTTGTTTTTCCTTCCTCCTCCCAAAGTCCTATAAGTTAATTGAATATTTCTCTGGTTTGAGTAGCTAGCTTATTAACCTTTCATACACGCATATTTCTCTTCCCTGTTTTCATAGCAATGCTTGCTGGAAATGCTCGATGATCTTGACCCTTTTGATGACTGTAGAGTACCTAAATAATCTGCATTATTGCTATATTTATGATAATACAAACAAAAAGGTGTCAATTATTAGGTATGGATAAAAATATACTAATTTAAGCCAGGTAGTTAGTGATCCATTCTTCACAGTAGAGTGCCAGGTGTATCTATTGCCTGCTTTAGGGCACTAGGTTTGTGATAAAAAATTTTGCAACTGAAGAAGAGCCTTAGGGCTTACTTTTTTTTTAAGGAAAAAAAGAAAGCTTTACTTTCTAAAACGTCTATGTTTTTCTGCTTGAGGCTATC
Organism: Leptonychotes weddellii; assembly: GCF_054177405.1. Lineage (NCBI taxonomy): Eukaryota > Metazoa > Chordata > Mammalia > Carnivora > Phocidae > Leptonychotes > Leptonychotes weddellii. Next base: position 82,229,759 of record NC_138375.1, on the reverse strand, counting down.
TTCATTTTCCTTCAGAGGCCAAATGCGTACTTTGTGCATTTTGTTGAAGGCATCTTCCAAAATTGTTTCACAGGTGGAATCCCCACTGATAAAATGGGCATATAGAAAAACAAGCATCAAAGGGCATGCCCCAAAGAAAAGCCACAGACCTTGACAAGCCTAAAGGAAGTTTGGGGAAGAAAATAAGCTATCAGTCAATCCAATCGGATGCAGCTATAACATTTGTTCTTCTTTTGAAAGTATGTCTTTGATAAGGATCTATTCTACCTGTGCTTAAATATTTTTCATTTTGCCCACAAAGAGCCTCATGTGCTCATAACAACTAAATGTAATGCCACATTTTATAAATACTAAGCCCTAGTAATATTATTAACTAATTTTTTAAGGCTAGTCCTCAGTATTGTTGTCATTTTGAAAAGTGCATGGTAAATGTGTGATTTATAACACTGCATGAAATTTAATTTGATGTGTGGAATTGCAGGAACCATAGAAAGTCTAAATATGAATAGATTTTGAATGTTACTCTTCCCAATAGCCTTCATATAAGGCTATCAGCCTCTGTAATTGTACCAAAACCCATTCTAAAAGTCTGTGTATGCATGCTACATAACATGCAAATGTACACGATATGTCACTGTCCTTTGCATTAAAAATTGGTAATATTGTTTACAGTTGTAGCTAAAATCCTTTTTAGACAGAAAAAATAGGAATTCCATGTTAAAGTAAGTGGATTTGAATCCTACTGGCACCCACCTTCCTGACCTTTTATATGAAAATACTCTGAGATGCTGCATTCCAATGTGGTCTTCTAGGTAATCACATCTAGTAAGTAGGCATTATGAATTGATAAAAATAGTGCCAAGATATCATAATTCATTGGTAGCTTCCAGTTTCATATTACCTGTACAGATTTTCTAAGCTGTAAAACAGATTTGAGCAAATGGGTTCCAGAAGGTGGACCAATTAATAGTATAAAAAATTAATTAATAGGTCGGTCATCTCTAGTTTTTATTTGATATTAGAATATGCTAGCTTTGACATTCTTCTTCCTTTTTTTTTTTTCCCAAGTTATCTGGTTGGTCTCAGCAATTTAAAAAACAGGATTGATTAATAAAATTAGAAAACAGCATTTAAAAAAATGATTTAAGGATTATTTTTCCTTAAAAGTCCAGTGACTATGTGTCTACAATGCCAGTTAATTGTTACTTTAAAAATAAGAAGTGTTTTAAACCAGAGGAAAAACGTCAAAAAAACCTGAATTCTGAGACCTGCAGAATGGATAGTCAGTAGTTGAGTACAGAGCATCAGATAATTTAGAAAAGCAGTGAGTCATGCTTTAAAAGTCACTCTCAAAGACTTCCTACACCTATCATCATGGTAATAATTAAAGTTAAAAATATTAAAATTTTAGGAGTTCTCCTAAAGGCATTTGAGCAATTTTTAAATGCATTATCAAATACACAAAAATAAATCAATTTGCCAAAAATTCCAAAAATAAAATAAAACAAAAAACTTTCATAAACTACAAGTTCCCTTTATCCCCCTGATCCAAGTCTTTTCCCCTCCTGTACAGAAGTGGCCTCTCCTAACTATGTAGTAGAGATTCACCAGGGCCCTTCACTCTGCATTTGTATAATGTATGTGTTTATGTGATATATCTATTAATATCATGTATCAATATATTTTAAAAATATAAACGAGGTCCTCTTCTTTGTATCCTTGTGGGACTTGCTCTTTTCACTTTCTACTCTCTGTAAATGACATGTAAAACAAACATTAGGTGTGAATTGTAATCAAAACATAGCTTTACTTTCTCTTCTCTCCCTGTTTCCTTAAACTTTATTCTGTGGGGGTAAATATCCCCTGCAGCTAGATGAACATTTATACTGTCCTAAGACTGAATTGGTCATTCTCTGGTAATGAAATATCCTTTGTTCACTTCTAATCATTAAAGAAAAAAACCTGGATTTTGAAAATAAGTTATCTAGGCCTATGCAATAAACATTTTGCAACTGTTTAGCTTTAAATCTTCTTGTTTTAACCATTTGGGATTGTCTCAGGCTAAAGCTACTTGGCAAAGAAATCAGGATGCTTCTATTTTCTTACGATCAGTTTATGATCTCTAAGCTCATCTCTGTCCCCACTGGCCAGCTGCAAATTCAGCTGCAAACATTTGTCAAGTAGGGGAAAGGGGAAAATATTCTTACTTGGTTTTGCAGTTTGAGCTGTCTGGAGACTGACGATAATTAAATGTGACTTGCCTTCAGGGGGTGCTTTTCTGGGCACTTTAAAGGCTCCCAGCTGTACCCGGTCTCTTTTAGTTCTTTTCACTAATGTGAGGCATCTTCTCTCTGAGTTATGTGTTTTGGTCTTCTTTTCACTCCTGGGCTTTTAGACATTTACCTCCATCTCTGTCTGCTGAGATCTCCCCTCAGGCAGCCCTCTTAGACAGGATCCAAGATGATCCCATATCTGCGCTCTCTCACTGTGCCAAAGATGCTCTATAAGCAGAACTTGGGGTGCCCTTATAACTACAAATGTGGGAACTGGGAGTGTAGCAGGAAAACCCCTCCATCCTTCATAGTTTAAGGCCCATCTTTCAAGCTGTAGGTAAACACTTCTAAAGTTCTCCCAGTGGTTCTTTTTATTTTTTTAATTAAAAAAATTTTTTTCCCCAGTGGTTCTTTTTAAAGCCACTTTCAAAAGGCTTGGAGATAAAAAGTGGCATCATTCTCCCTGAATGCATTTGTTTCTAGACCAACTATAAACAGGTGGAATTCTTGGGTCTTGGGATGTATACATTTTGAATTTTCATAGAGTATAGTAATTTTTTTCACTAAATGCTTTTGTTAATTTATACTAGCAACATTTGAAAGTCTCTGTTTTCTCATATCCTTAATTTATTTATAATTTATGATATCTTTTTCATTTTTATTAGCATAACAATTCCTATGTCCTCCATTACAGTTTAAAAATCAAATCTCAATAGAAAAGTTAAGAAAACAACATTAATAATTACTCTGGTATTTTTTTTTTTTTTGTGAAGTGAGAACTTACTCTCCACAATGTTATTCATCATAAAGTCTTGCTGTTTACAACAACATGGATGGATCTAGAGAGTATAATGCTAAAAGAGGTAAGTCAGTCAGAGAAAGGCAAATGCTATATGATTTCACTCCTTTGTGGAATTTAAGAAACAAAGCAAATGAGCCAAAGAGTTAGAGAGAGAGAGAGAAACCAAGAAATAGACTCTTTACTACAGAGAACAAACAGATGGTTACCAGAAGGGAGGTGGGTGGGGGGATAGATAAAATAGGTGATGGGGATTAAAGAGCACACTTACCAAGATGAGCACTAAATAATGTATAGAATTGTTGAATCACTAGATTGTACACCTGAAACTAATGTAACACTGTATGATAACTATTCTGGAATTAAAATAAAAAACTTAATAAAATAAAATAAAATAAAATGTTATTCATCAGTCTCTTAAAAATAACTTTCAGATAATAAATTCTATCATTCACCATGATCAATCTCTAATCTTTTCTTTCTTTCTTTCTTTCTTCTTTCTCTTTCTTTCTTTCTTTTTCTCACTCTTTCTTTCTTTCTTCTTTCTCTTTCTTTCTTTCTTTTTCTCACTCTTTCTTTCTTTCTCTTTGTTTCTTTGCTTCTTTCTTTCTTTCTTTCTTGTATGTGTATTTTGGTAAAGTTAAAGAAAATTTAGGAGAATCACTTTACATCCACCTCTCTGATTTATCAGTGAATTAGAAATACTTAAGTTCTACTCTGTATACATGAGAGCAAGAGTGAGAACAACAGTGCTTGCCCATGAGAGGGAAAAATGCAGAGATTCAAAAAGTAGAAAGAAAGTGAAATGTGTTGGAAAGATGATTGATTACGCCAACTGTAAAATGCATGTTTTGATAAAAGAAAATATAACTGAGTTCTCTTCATTAGAGGAATTCTGTAATAAGAAATGATCTATTTTTATTAGATTATGTGAGTGAGTTTTTTGGTACAATTTAGTTCTTTCAAAATGAAGTATAAACATTCTAAACCAGATTGTCCCTTTATTGCTTATCCCTCTAGCTTGCATCGGTGGCTTTAGAGATTTTCTTAAAAATCCCTCTGAACATGCTATAAGAAGAGGGCATCTGAGAGCCTTGAATTTCATATGCTCTTAAATTAAACACAACATGTTAAACCAAACAGAGAAGGATAATGTAAATGGTTAGTGCAATAGAGGTCAATTTCTTATTCGTTTTCTACTTCTCTTTGTCTGTCAAGCTTCAAGAACGTTCTTTTCTGTTGGTAGGTGATTTTTTCCCCCAGGAACTTCCAAATTACTTCTTTTCCTCTTATCGTATCATTTCTTCACTAACCAAAAATAAATTTTGTAATATTCAAACCAGGAAACACTGGCATGCATGACGCTCTCTATTTTGCATGGCAATTTTGTCTTTGTTTGGCCATTTGTTTATTTCAAGTACTGTGGTTTAAAAGCACAACTGCAATGAAGTGTACCCTAGTATGCAACCAGTGTGACTATAGGAGAGCACAGGAACAATACAATAACCACACAAAAAAGAAGCAAATGGGCGAGTGCACACTGCAAATATGCAGAATGACAAGAACAACATCATCATTTCTTCATTTATGGAAAGGTACTTTTTACCTAGAAATCAGATTTGATTGGGAAAACAATTTTTGACCATGCCAGTGATTTTCCATATTTCTTTCCCATATGTGGATGAGAATGCTCACAGAGAATATGTATTTAATAAGGAGGAAGTTTCTTCATTGAGTTGATATTTAAAAAAATATATCTCCCTTCAGGGTTCCTGGGTGGCTCAGTAGGTTAAGTGCCTGACTCTTGTTTTTATCTCGGGTCATGATCTCAGTGTCATGAGATGGAGCCCCACCTAGGAATCTGTGCTCAGCTTGGAGTCTCCTTAATATTCTCTCTCCCTTCCCTTTGTCCCTCCCCACCCTGGTGCACTCTCTCTCTCTTTAAATACATAAATAAAATCTTAAAATATATATATATTTCCCAAAACTTTTACCTTGACTTAATACAAAAGTGTAAGATATACATTCTTCCCTTGTATTTGATCAGAATAAAAAAACAATAATAATAAACACATTTTTATAACTACCATATAAAGAGAATTGTAGGTATATATATGTTTTTTCCTACAATATAGTCTAAAAGCAGGACTGATATATTTCTCATTAGTTTCTTAAAATGCATTTTCTTTGCATTTTGCAATTGATACTAAATGCCTCTACTTTGTGTATACACAAACACATGCATGCATTACAGGCATGGAGTGAGTAAAATAAATAAATCTAAGAAAACCTCTAATTTATTCTAGAAAGGTAATTATTATTTGATATTGTTAAAGGTTTCCAAAGGTGATAAAATTATATTACAACACTTCCATTTAATTCCAGACCAACTAACTGGATAAGCTCTAATAATGGTTTGAAAATACGAAAGCCATTCATTAAATCTTTTTTTTAGAACAATTTATATTCACTTTACATTACAAGGCTATTGCCATTAAGTAGAAGTGCTATTTTATTTTCTTTGCACAATAGTTGAGATCTGTTTTAACAATGAAAAAAATCCATTAGATTATTCTTCAAAGTACAGTTTTGATAGGGAAAAAAAAGACGTTCGTCTTTTAAAAGTTGCCCAGGTATTTATGTGCTCAGATAACCACAAAAGTACTTTTGTTTAAGATCGCCTACTTGGCATGCAAATGGTCTTTATAAAGCAATGCTTGATTTGTCCTATTTTAAATTAAATTCCTATGACTTTTTGTCAGTCTACTGGATAGGAACACGGAATCTGACATATTGAATCAGTCCATTGCTCCATCAAGTAGACTATTTTGTTTCCAATAATAGTCTATAAAATGAGACTTCAGAGAAAAATAAAGTATGTTGCATGCTGTGAATTTTGAAAGATCTTACCTAATGTTCCTGATTCAGCCCCATGTAGGCATTTCACTGTGAACTTTAAGGTGAGAGCAATGCAAAATTTTCACATTTCCTTTACCGTAGAAGTACTTCAAGTGCATTTCTTACTTCCAGCTAACAGCAATTTACGTAGTAAACTTATGTTATTTTGATTAGATTGCTTATTTATAGTAAGTTATAAAAGTGGTAAGAGCTTAATATTAAATTTAATTCTACATATTCTGTAAAAGTCTGCAGTAGTTGTTTTGATGGTGATTATATTTTGGAAATGTTTATGTGGCTCTAAATAGCTCAGGCTATTATAAATGCAGCAGTATTCTTTTCAGCTTATCTTTTCTATGACTAACAGGTTGGCTGCTACTTCAACATAATCTAAGAGCATCTGCTCATCTTAGTTATGAGAAAGCCTTAAAATTCAAGTGGGAAATTGAGGAATATGTGTTTAGAAATATGTGTCAAATATATTTGACTCCTATTTGTCTCCAAGGTATATTTGATACATGTTTATTTTAATAGCAAGCAACTACATTAACCAAAGGTTGAAAAAAAAGTCTAAAGTTTATACTAACATTGACCTAGACCAACCACAACCCCCTCAGCTCAAGGAACACTGAATTGCAGATCCTAGAAGCTAAAGTGACTTCATTTATCACATTACTGTCACCAAAATAAATTTTCACAGTATCTCATTTTGAGGGCTACTTCAAAGAATAACACATACTTATACAAAATACTTATATGAAAACAGAGGTAATACCCAATCAATATAGGTTTTTGAAAAGTACACATGATGTTTTCCCAATAATTTATATTGATTGAGACATAGTACATGTTACTTTGTCTCCTCTTTCATTCAGGTACAAAAATTAACTATTATGAATACATAGTTAATTTTTTCCCCACAGAATTATTAAAATCAAAAAATCAAAAGATTTTCCCCCGGAAATGACATTACACTATCATGCTCTGCATTACTATGCATAAGGTCAGGGAATCTAAGAACACATGATTGTTTTAATCATATTACCTTGAGTAAGGCCAAGTACAGATCAAGAGACAGACTTAGCTCAGTTAAAGGTTTTATTATACTCAGCCTCCTCGGGAGATCACAGTACACCAGGCAGGGCCATTCAGACGAAACACTAGACTCTGTCAGGAGGCAGCCAAGTAAAAGGGGAACTGTAGGTTAATCCCCTATTTTGGTTTCTGTGGGAAGAAAAGGGTGAAGTAGGGCAAACAGGCTCAGAACTGGTTTGCTATGTTTGGTGGCTCCCTCCCTATAATATTCATATTCACTGTGACTGTTACAGCATATAGTTTAAAACTATCTAAGGACCCCAGATGTTTATGGATGAGTTCCAGTTTGTTTAAAGATAGCTAATAATCCCTTAGGTGGATGTTAAAGCACCCATTACAGAAATTAAAAGTATGGTTAATACAATGTTATATCCATCCTTAAATATCAGTATTGTTCTAATCAATATGAATATAATTCACATATAAATTGAAATGAAATATATTCGTGCATTTTATTTTTTAATTCAATTAGCCAACATATAGTACATCATTAGTTTCAGATGTAGTGTTCAATAATTCATCAGTTGCATATAACACCCAGTTATTCATGTATTTTAAAATTAGCTTTCATTTGTTCCATGCATTGTTACAAATAAATGTCCTGTTCTATTTTTACTATTTACTTTTCAACTTGCTTTACAAAAATGCACAAGCAATTTCTGACTTCCACTAAAGAAAATATAGAGGCCAGACTGATAATTTGTGTGAAAATGTTGCAATATTTTTAGAAAATCTCCTATCTGAATTATGAGATTTATTAGCAGATACTTTTTGGATTCTGGATGAACTGTGACATTTTTTCAACTCATAAATAGATGATCTCTTGTATTATTCTGCAAAACTCACTCAGTTTGGTTCTTGATATAAGCCTTACCTTTTTAAAAAGTCACATTTAAAAGTGACTTCACTTGCATTATAATAAGAAACATTGTATAAAAATCTCAATTCAATTTAAAAAGAAGTAATGTTAATTAACCTTTTCAAAATAGAAAACTGAAGTTAAGTAGGGACCAAAAAGGCATCCAGAGTTTTGTTTCAGTTCCCCTCTCCTATCAATTTTTAAATATCGTTTGGCAACTGGTTTAGATTAAGATATTCAGCAGAGAAGCAAATAAGGATGCACTACCTAAAGTACTTAAGAAGGCAACTTAATTCACCATTATTAATTGATTCCAAACTGTTTTCCTCTCTTATGAATTTCATCTGGACTAGTCACCATTATGCTAAATCAAAGACTACAGCATTTTATCACTGTGTATGTTTTGAGTACTCATGCAAATTTTAAGCTGATTGAGTCTGATCAGTCCATAATACTTGCTATGATCTGCTCCATGCCTGTCTTTCCCACCTGATCATTTGCCTCTCTCCTTAATCATCAGATTAATACTGACTCTCTTTCCTTACCTTCATCTATGCCCCTTGGTCTCAGACTATGTCCTACTCTCTGCTCCATACCCTCTCCCTACCTTGAATGGCTAAGATTCATCATTCAGTTCTCAGGTAAAATGTAAGCTTTTCAGAATCAACTTCCCAAACCACCTTTTCTACAGAAGTCCCCTTCTCTTTCTATCATAGAATCAGTTAGTTTTCATTATAGTATAATTTTAGATAATGTTCTTACATATTTTGTTTTTGTTTCTTGATATTAATAGTCTTCCTCACAAATGATAAATTCCATAAGGATGGGAAGCTTTTGCAACAACTGATTAAATGCAAAGCTTAGCAAAGTGCTTGACACTCAGTTCATTTATTCCAGTGAAAGTTATGAAAATGTTGGTATGGGATTTTAATAGATGCAGCTATTAGTCTATGTTTAGGGTGATTAGGTGGAACAAACCTAGTAAAATGTTCTACTAAAGATATTCATTTCTAGCCACAGACAGTGCAGGGCAGCAGTTCTACATGAGTGAATCTCTTCCATTGATATAAGCTTTCTCTTGAGTTGGTCTTCCCACAGTCCAGACTGACATGCTGATAGTGACAGTGGTGGGGTGAAGAAAGCCAGAGCACCAGTAAATGTGCTTGGTCATATATTACAGCCATGTTCTCCAACAGCTTGTATGCATAAACAGCACATTTTGTTCTCCATTTCTCTGACTCATCTATCCAATTATTAAATGGTTCTGTACTCAAATAAGAAAGGGAGAGCTGATAGTTTTCTATAATGCTCCGTTCTCCAAAGAGTTATTCTGAAGACTCATTACACCATGTTAATAAGCTAAATAGTAAGGTGATATTCTTGAATACTATTATAATTAAAGCTAAAGATATTCATAAAATGTCTATTTGGCAATTTTTTGGTTTTTTGCTTGAAAATTTTGATTTTCAAGTGAGAAATTATTGTTGAGAGGAAAGAAATATCAAAACAAAAGTTTTGAAATTCATGTGTAAAATAATTGCTCTGAGATAAGACATTAAAGAAGTAATTCACAGTAATATTGAAGGAAAAGTATATGCACAATTAAATGTTACTATATACAGAAAGGAGAAAGTTAAAATAAGTGGTATTGACCATGTGATCCATGAGTAAAAACCTTTGAATTTGACAAGATTCAGAAGATTCCAAAAAACTCCCAAAAAGCTGATTTAAACTTCTCTTAAATGTCCTGTGACCACTGATCTGTGAAACTCTCTTTATGGTAAGTAGAAACTCTTTCTGAGGACTTTAAAAAATTTTATGATTCATGTTCAGTTAGTCGAGGTTTACAAGATCTTGTATGTTGTATAGTACCATCCAGACTAACTACACTATGTAAAATTAATTCTAAAATTATAACATACAAAGGTGTTTTTTACATGCTACTACTAGCATAGAAAGAAAGTTAAAATACCTTCTACGAATGTTCTAGACATTAAGATGTTCACCTCAGAAACTATATATCAGAACAGACATAAATCTAGACCAAAAAACAAACACATGAATTTCCTTAGATACTTAAAGCAAAGAACAGCCATACCTGGACAATCATAATTGACTTTGTTATTATTACTCACCAATGAGAGAGTATGATCATATGATCATCTCAAAAGATGCAGAAAAAGCATCTGACAAAATTCTAAACTCACTCACACTGTTGCTGCCATTAAGACCAGTACTAGTACCAGTACTACTTCTAGTAATAGTAACATAACTTCTCAGAAAAGTAGAAATAAGAAGAAAAAACACTTTCCCAATCTTGTACAGTACATTTGTCTACCCCCCCAAAAAAATATAGCTAAAAATACACTTAAGTAGAAATACTGAAACCTTTTCATTGATGGTTGAAGACAAGGCAAAGCTATGTCTTTTACCACTTGCACTCAATAAGCCAGTGCATTAAAGCATTTATAAAATATACAAACATAATGATTAAAGATGCAAAAGTATAATGTCCATTATTCATAGATATCATGTGTACACTGAAAAATCAATGGATTATGAACAAACAAAAAACAACTAAACTTCATAAGGAAATGTAATGAAACACAGGATATAAGTTCAATATAAAAATAAATATTATTTCTATGTACTAGCAACAAACACTTTGGAAACAGAATTTAAAAATGTATTCACAGTAGAATTAAAAATATTAAATAACTAGGAATAAATCTAATGAAATATGTGTAAGACCTCTACAATGAAAAACTTAAAATAATCGTACTAAAAGAAATTTAAAATTTAAATATTTCTAAGCCAATGGAAAATATAATATTGGAAAATTCAATATTGTTAACATGTCTATTAATTCTAATGATCTTGTATACTAAATACAATCCCAATGAAAATTACAGAAGTTTTTTTCATAAAATTAACAAGATCAATTTATAATTACAATGTAAAGAGCTAGAATTGAGCAAAAAGGGGGTCTTCAACAAGAAGAACAAATATGGAGGAAAAACTATCTCACATAAAGACTTTCACAAAGCTATAAGAATAAAATTTAGTGATACTGATGTAAGAATAGACAACTAGAACAATGGAGTGCAAGAGTCTAAATAAACCGATGTGCATATAGAGAAGTGAATTACAACAAAGGTATCAAGTCAACTTAAGAAAGGAAACTCTTGTAAGCAAATAAGGATAGAAGAACTTGATATCTGTACCAAAACAAACATAAAACCAAAAAATCAAAACTAAAAGAAAGCCTCAAACATTAGCTGATACAACATAAACATGAAGTTACTATGAATCATAGACCTAAACATATATGGTGAAACCATGATTCTAAAAGAAAATATAAGATAATATATTCACATCTTTGAGTAGTCAAAGATTTCATCAATCAAACAGAATCACTCACTATAAAATAAGAAAAAGATATGCTGAATTTCATCAAATTTAATATCAACTCATCAGAAAAAATTAATAGGCAAATAACAAACTAGGAACATATTGCTATAGTTATATCTGTCCATGTATTCATATCTATTCTATAAAAAGAATAATTACAAATTAACAAAAAGACACAAGTCAATAAAGGAGGCAAAGTACTGAAGAGACACTTCATGAAAGAAAGTATACAAATGGCCAATAAACACATGAAAAGATACTCCACATAATCAGTCACTTGAAAAATGTAAATTAAAAACAGAATGAGATACACTAATACTACTCACAAAAATTGCTATAATCAAAAAGACTGACAAGACCAACTATTGAAGAGAATATGGACTAACTGCAATTCTAAATTTCTGCTGGGAGCATAAAATGATGAAACTGTTTTTGGAAAACTCACTGATGGTGTCTTATAAACTTAAACATTTATACATTTTTAAACCAAAACACACGTATCTTAGATAAATAAAAACACTGTTCAGAACACCTTTATTTTTTTATTTTTTTTAAAGATTTTATTTATTTGACACAGAGAGAGAGACAGTGAGAGAAGGAACACAAGCAGGGGGGAGTGAGAAAGGGAGAAGCTGACTCCCCACAAAGCGGTGAGCCTGATGCGGGCTTGATCCCAGGACCCTGTGATTATGACCTGAGCAGAAGGCAGATGCCCAACTACTGAGCCACCTAGGCGCCCCCATAACAACTTTAAAAGACAAAACTGGAAACAACATAAATGTCCATCAATGAGAGTTTGGATTGTGGCTTGTCCATAAAACAGAATATTACTCAATTTGTCAATGAAACTATTTCATTAAAAAACAAGACAGACCCAGAAAAATATACATCATATGATACCATTTATATTAAGTTAAAGAACAAGTAAAACTTACATACTGAGATCGAAATTAGAAAGTAGTTACCAAGGTAGGGAGGGAATTCACTGAAATGATCAAAATGTTTTATGTGTTCTTTTGTGTGGTGTTAGGTGGCAGTTTACAATGATCAAACTCACAAAATTTAGAGAGGCCAGGGTGGGGGTGGTTGTGGGTGTTACAGGGGAGTGGGAGTTACAGGCTTCCAGTTATGGAATGAATAAGTCATAGGAATAAAAGACACAGCACAGGGAATATAGTCAATGATATTGTAGAGGTGTAATCATGTACCCAGTGATATTGTTTGGTGACTGATGGTAGCTACATTTGTGGTGGGCATAGCATAACATATAGAGAAGCTGAATCACCATGTTGTACACTGGAAACTAATATAACATTGTGTATCAACCATACTCAAATTTAAAAAAAGCTCATCAAACTTAACATTTACTCTCTGTACATTTTATTGAGGATAAAGTATACTTAAAATATTAAAAATGATAAACTTTTCCATAGATTAATATGGAAATACTTATAATAATGCAATGTGCAGACAAATGAATAGAAGATGCTACTTTACTCTGTTTTATCCAATGAAGTGGGTACATAAGAATAGTTCTTCATGTTATCTTATGTTTAATAAAGAAACAGAAAATTATAAAGAAACCAGTGAAAAGTGATTATCTCTTATGGGGCAGCTAATAAAGTAGGGAATAAAGGACTGGGCAGAGGTACTAACATTATATTTACTTTTTTACTATAAGATTTTTACTATACGTGGGGTGCCTGGGAGACTCAGTCAGTTGAAAAGCTGCCTCTTGATTTCAGCTGGAGTCATGATCTCAGGGTCATGGGATTGAGCCCCAAATGGGGCTCTGTGCTCAGTGTAGAGTCTGCTTGTTCCTTTCCCTGCCCCTTCCCATGCTTGCATTCTCTCTCTCAAATAAATAAATAAATAAATAAATAAATAAATAAATAAATGATTTTTTTAAAATAAATTTTTTTTTTAAGATTTTATTTATTTACTTGACAGAGAGATAGTGAGAGCAGGAACAGAAGCAGGGGAAGAGGAAGAGGGAGAAGCAGGCTTCCCGCCGAGCAGGGAGCCGGACATGGGACTCGATCCCAGGACCCTGGGATCATGACCTGAGCCAAAGGCAGACGCTTAACGACTGAGCCACCCAGGCGCCCCAATAAAATTTTTACTATACAAATTTGGGGCTATTTTAATGTATCAATCTATTGAAAAAAATAAAGGGGGGTAATCAGATGAAAACTAACATTTTATGAGATATATCTTAACATTAACTGTTATTATTATGATTATTATTATCATTATTTTGAAGTTAAATGGTTCCATCAGACTGGTGTTGCTCAAGGAAATACCTTTGATAGAAGAAGACATCATCAGAAAAACCACAATGCACCGTTAAGAAAATGTAAACCCTCTTATCTGTCTTGGATAAGACGTGATAAAAAGGGTCAAGATTGAGTTGCAGGATTAAGAGTATAAACTATAGATAAGTATTTATAAAACATGATCATTTTTAGCCTTTGTTTTCATTGATATTTATTTTAATCAATAGCTTATGAACCATGATTATTTATATTTAAGTGTTCTATTTACAATTTTGTTGAATGCTGTAGAAAAAATTACCCAATGCTAATACTGTAAGAACTAATTTCCACTGAGTATAGCTATAGGAAAGCACCCTAGAAGAAAAATAATTTTTAAAAGCATTTGAAATCACTCCCACTGTTTCTCTTTTGCCATCATTGAGTAATAAAGTATACACAACTGGGAAACTGACAAGTCTACTTTGGTAGGAGCGATTCAATTAAATCATGACTATTTGTCACACAAAAGTGACAACACATCTATTTTTTCACCATTCCTACATATCTTTATGTTTATGCTATAAATTTTTCATTAAATATGCTTAATATTTAATTAGTATTGTATATTTAGGAAATAAATGTATAGGATTAAATTAGAAATCCATTTCCAGGATATACATAAAATACATTATAAATTATATGCTCCTAATACACAGTAGCAAAAGAACATTGACACACATTGTTTAATATCCTCTATCAAATAGTGTGTGCCTCCGCTCCTCACATTGGTAAAATGTTTTGGTAAACAAATGTATTCTTTCTTTCTTTCTTTCTCTCTCTCTCTTTTCTTTCTTTCTTTCTTTCTCTCTTTCTTTCTGTTCTTTATCAGTAATTAATCACACAGTACACTAACTACAGCATTCTCTAGTCCCTGTGAGTCAAGTATAATTTTGACAGATTTATGTTTCTTGCTCCTTTTGTATTTTTCACATATATATAATAGTAATATTCAGTCACCCAAAAGTTCTTACCTCTTTAAATACTTGCCAAATTTTGAATGTTTTAAAGCCACTTAATCTTAGTAGATAGGGTATTTTCCACTTTAAACTTCTCATTCTCCATCTTTTGCATTCTCTCAGCTTTTGGTCTTTTAACTGCCTGCCACATTATCCAATATTTTTTCATCTCATCAAATTTCATAAGGAGAATGGTGTTTGGTCCAAAGCCCAAGTTTAGAGAGGTCTAATATGAATAGTGAGTGTATCTAGTGTGGACATGTCTTTTCCCACACAATCTTTGCTACTGCTGGCTTTGTTACTTTAAGACAAAACATAATACCATTCATTAATATTAACTTTTAATAAACTTGTGCAGTATGTCTATACTTCATCCTTCTTTCAAACTTCTCTCTTCCATATTAGGTATGTTCCATTAAAATATTATTATAGGATTTATATTTTCATCACATCAAAAAAGTAAAATGTTGTACCAAAAGGAATCTTAATCATGTGAGTAACTGATTTCTTTTTTTGTTGTTGTTGAGATACATTTCACATACCATAAAATCCACTATTTTAAAGGGTACAATTCAGTGGTTTTTAGTGTATTCACATGGATATGTGCCCATCACCACACTCTAATTCCAGAATATTTTCCTCATCACAAAATTAAACCCATTAGCACAACATAGGTTTTGATTTGAGGGAAATACTGACTTATAGAATGAATTCCAAACTATTCTCCTCTTCTTCCCCCCACCTTCCAATTCTTTTTCCCTCTCCTCACCACCACAGTCTGTTTGTGGAAGAGTTTGTGAAGAATAGTAGTTAATTCTTAATGGTTTGGTAAAATTCCACTGAAGCCACCTTATCCTGAGCTTTCCTTTGAGGGAAACTTTTTGATTACTACATCTTTTTTTTTTTTTTTTTAAGATTTTTACTTATTTAGTTGAGAGAGAAGGTGAGGGAAAGCATGTGCACACAAGAGCGGGGAGAGGCAGAGGGGGAGGGAGAGGGTGAGAGAATCTAAAGCAGACTCCACACTAAGCACAGAGCCCAACATAGCGCTCAATGCTATGACTGTGAGATCCTGACCTGAGCCGAAACCAAGAGTTGGTGCTTAAACAACGGAGCCATTCAAGTGCCCCTACTAAATCAATCTTTTTACTTGTTATAGGTCTATTTAAACTTTCTATTTCTTCTTAAGTCAGTTTGGTAGTTCTTATCTTTCTCAGAATTTCTCCACTTCATTTAGGTTACCTAATTTGCTGGCAAATCATTGCTCATGTTATTCCTATATAATGCATTTTGTTTCTGTAATATCAGTAGGAATATCCTCTCTTTAACTCCTGATTTTATTAATTTGAATCTTCTCTTTTCTATTGGTAGGTCTAGCTAAAGATTTGCAATTGTATTGATCTTTTAAAAGAAACAATTTAGTTCTGATAACTTTTTCACTATTGTTTTAATAAAATCTAATCTTTATTATTTTCACTCTAATCTTTATTATTTGTTTCCTTGTGCTTATGTTAGGTTTAATTTGCTCTTCTTTTGCCACTAACTTAAAGGTGAAAACTTATGTTATTGATCTGATATCTTTCTTATGTTGTTGCTTGTTTGTTTGTTTTTAATATAGGTATTGTAGTTAATTGTTTAGTGACTTTTCTGTCTAAACCTGTAAGTTCTGTATCTTTGTCATATGTGTCCACTGAGTTTCTATTTGGTTAGCTTAGTGGTCAGCTAATTTTTGGACAGAATTTCCTTAAATGTCTGGAAGCAATAAGTCTCCATTTTGGTGAGGGATTTTGTGCATGTTTTGGGCATGCTTTCAACACTCAACCAGACAGCTTACAAATCTGCTCTACTTTAACTCATTGCTTTTACAGAAGGTCAAGTTCACACAGAGTTGAAAGATTAGGATCTTCGTAGGTCTTCCCTGAGCATGTGCATGGCTATAATTATGCACAAAGCCTCCAGATTCCCAGAAATATATCAGAGGTTTTCAAAGCCCCTATAGCCATTTTATTCCTCAGCTTACTTTTTCAGCTTATTCCTTCAGCCATGATGTTAAAATATTTGATAAATGTGTTGCAACTCTTCCCCTCACAAGTTTTTATCACTAGGTCGAATAAAGATAGACCTTTAGATTGGTGTCTTCAGGGAACTACAGGCATGTCAAATGATGAATTTTCTTTGTGAATGAAGCTCGAAAGAGCTCCTGTCGCATTTTGCTCCTTCTAGTACTAGGAATATAAACTGTTATTTTTCAAAGCTGACTGAAATTTGAGGACTAGAGCTGGGGCTAGGGTAAATAAAATGCCACACATTTACTGTTCTTACTGAGATCCAGCCTCTTTTCTTACCTAAATGTCTCTTTTTTTGCTGCGAGCCTTTGGCTAATCTCCAGAGTTTTAAAAATTTTGTTTCTAATAATCACTGTCTTTTTTTGATTGTTTTATGGTGGGGCAAATTTTCAGAGGTCCTCTCTCTATCATTTTCACTGATATTATCCAGTTAACTTCAGTTTTGAATTGAGGTCTCAGGGGCATGGACTTATGTAAGTTTTCCAAAAAGTACATCAGTAGTACTATCTACACAAAACCTATCCACAAAATCTGGCACTTCTAAAATTATGTGCAACTACCGCCATTCTGAACCAACTGTTCGTGATTACTAAGAAACTTTCTATACATATAAACATATTATATGTCAGATTCAAATTCTATGGCTTTGCTATAACATGGAATAAAACGTGTAGTTTTAAACCATACCAACTTGATTACAGTTTTCGAGAAGTTCAGTAAATTTGATGAATTGTGGCTATATAGAATCAAATAGTAGCTGTTTGTTCTGCATTCATTTGAGAAGATATAGTCTTATAGAACAAAAGGTAATATTTTCTTTTAGTTTTCTTACTTCCTTCAAGTGATATATAGACTCTTCTGAATTGCTAGCCCTTTCTATTAAGTGTGATATCTCACAAAGGTGTCTGGTTTCCATTTTCTGAAAGAGGGAATTGGAGTATAAAAAGATGCTGACCTAACTCCATTCCTCTTTTGATTGTACTGGAGTGGCAAGCATTCTTTATTGCACAATGGGGAGAACGTATGTGATGATTGGGATTGTACTGACAGGGAAGAAAGATTCAAGTTGTGATTTCTCTATTAAGCAAAGACCTTTCCAAAAGGGAAAGGCATTTAAATATATGGATAGTGATATTAGCTGTTTTCTCCAAGGCTTTAGATAATTCTATATAGGTAAACTCTTTTCTATAATTTCTTAATATGAACAAGAGGTCATGAAATGTTCCTATCATGGATAGTTAATCTATCAGTGGAGGTAACGACTGCCTAGTTAGTATATTTAAAAAGTAAAATAGGGGCGCCTGGGTGGCTCAGTCGTTAAAGCGTCTGCTTTCGGCTCAGGTCATGATCTCAAGGTCCTGGGATCGAGTCCCGCATCAGGCTCCCGGCTCAGCGGGAAGCCTGCTTCTCCCTCTCCCACTCCCTCTGCTTGTGTTCCCTCTCTCGCTGTGTCTCTCTCTGTCAAATAAATAAATAAAATCTTAAAAAAAAAGTAAAATAAATAAGAAGATAAATTTTCATAGTCATGGCATTTTGCTGAGTGTAAAATATTCTTCCTGCATTCACTTAATTAAAAAATATTTATTGGAATTTGTATATTTAAGTACATGCATCTAATATTGTGCTAGTGCTATCAGGTCACACAATCTCTTATCTTCTCAATTCTCCACACAGTTTTGAACTCTTTAGTGGTTCTAAATATATGGTGGATGAAAAATGAATAAGCTATGCACACTTTGGATGCAAAAACCTTACACTGTAGCCTGGTAGATATCAATAATAAAATTATCAAGTGTGAATCCTCCATTTACCTTTCAGGATTCTTTTTCTCAGATTCCCCTGATGACAGTAATCTTGCATTCATTAAATACCATAAATACATGAATTCATTCATTAAATACCCTGCCCTTTCCAAAGTCCATTGTTTTTTAAAGTTAATTTGTTTTAAATAACATTTGCTGAGATCTAATGACATGCTACACATTGAGCTAAGATATTTAAATGCCTTATTTTATTTAATCTTCAGAAACCCTTGTGAAGGTGCATGCATTATAGCCATTTTCTTGATGAAACAATTGAACCTTAAAAAAATTAAGTAATGAAGAAGTTAGCAGTATTTTTTGCTTTAAGCAGCAGATTGAGATGTATTTTCCCAATAAGAACATGTCTGGAAGTAAACAGTTGCTGGAATTGGTTTAACAGTTCAATCATGTTAGGGTTAGAGTCTATACAATCATCCTGGCTCTTTCTTCAGTGTCAGTATAGATATCCCAGCCCAATTTATCAATTCTCATTCAGGCTAAAGGGCAAAAGAGGTCAAAGTATCAATGCTATCCATTTTATTAGGAAAATAAGTTAGAAAACCCACAACAAATTCTTACTTACTACAATTGTGTCACATGTTTATCTTTGAAACTCTTAATTTCATAAAAGTATGGAAAAGCACATGTATATATCCAAAGAGGAATTTGGAAAGGGAAAAGTGATTTGGAAATAGGGAAATTTATCAGCCAAATAAGTCAGTTTCACCTACTTTGTTGTCACTCACAGAGCCTACTTAGCTAGAAATCTATACCTACTTATCCCTACTTAGATGTAATCACAATCTTAATATTGGTGCTTATTCTACTCAGGAACATTTTAAAACCTTTTTTACAAAAATAAGTATCCTAAAATAACAACTGATGTTATTTTAAATGTTTTTTAACCTTTATAACACAATTTTACTATTGTTAAACTTCTGTAACTTTTGTTTTTCCTTGATGTATTCTTAAAAGTCTTCCATAATAATGCCTGTAACTCCAGGTACAATTTTATAAACTGCACTTTATTGTGTCCACATAGCAGAATAAAGATGACCCATTAAGACTGTTCTTTTTGTAGATCAAAAAAGATTGTATATCATCAATTTCAAATGACTTAATTTGATAAGTATCCATTCTCCTTTTTAAGGACATTAAGAATGCTTCCAAACAGTTTAGCTTTGAATATACCTGTATAAGCTTTCTTACAAAATTAAAACAACAAGAACAATAACAACAAGAAGTAAGCTTAACTTTAGGCAATGCTTCCCAAAGATTATTTCCTGTCATTGTGCACATAGAAAATTATATTATTTAATTATTTAATAATTAGCAAATAATAAGGATGCTAACTGGTGTTGCTTACTGGCCTTGGAACTTCAACCACGACAGGCATACCTGGTCCCTTTCTGACCACACCATTTGCACCCTAACTGTTGAAAAGTTCTGCCCCAAAGAATATCCCATACATATATTACAGTATCATTTTATAATATACCTATTGGTCTTTCAACAAAACTAAACTTCACCTTTTTTGGTTTTCATTTCATTTCTGTCCTTGTAATAACAATAGAAAGGATTTATGTATTGCTGATTATGAACTAAGCACCTACTAAGCACTTTCCAGGTATTTATGTGTGTCATCTTCATAGAACCACCACGAGGTTAACTCCATTTGAGATAAGGAGGAAACTAAAGCATTCTGAGGTTAAGAAACTTACCCAAGGTCACTCACCTAGTAGAGCATGGAGCCTGGATTTGAAACAAGGCAGTATGGCTTCTCACTCTCAGTTCTTAACCATTGCATCACAACCCTTTATTATTTTCTTCCCTCTACTCTGCTTGTGTACTATTTAGGTTATGTAACATGTCCACTTTACACCCTAGAGAGATGTATCTCCTCCATTTTAATTTCATAAGAAGGGTTGGTTACTTATTGATATTGGCCTTTTTTCTTTCCTATGTAAGGTATTGAGAAAGAGAAAAACAGTCTCTGATGGCTGGAAGCTGGCCTGATCCTCAATTTAGACTACGGTGATCTCCTGTTAAACATAACCAGTTTCACAAAACAGCATCAGACAAGGCCACTCCATAAAAATAAGGGTTCAGGACACACAAAATCACTCTATAACCATGTCTAAGCACAGACAAATTACCATTGACCAAGCCATGAAATTAAAACAAAAGCAAAAACAAAAACAACAAGCATCTCTCTATCCTTGCTAATGTGACTGCTGCTTCTTTAACAAACACAGCTTTGTCTCTTTTCATTTTCATTTCATTTCGTTTCATTCTGTCTTCTAGATAAAATTATTAACATAACCAGTCAGAGAACTTTCCTTACTTCCTGAGAGCAACTAACAGCAATGACCTACATCCTTGAACTCTCCACAAAAGCATCTAGCACAAGCCCAAATCCTATAACGAGCCATTTCCACAACCTCTCATTGACATCTTCAAAGATCCCTCACTGTATCAAGCTTCCCTCTTTGCAACGAGTAAATCAAACCAACTAAACATGAGTTTCTAAATTTTCTAATACATAATAATCTTTGCTTTCCACGTTTTGTGGTTTACTAATAGAGTGGTATCCAAATCCCCCATGTTTTTTGTATTTCTAAAAATGTCCCATTCTATGTTCAAATTCAGATATTTAGCGTGCATATATATATAATATTATATATATATGATTTAGAGAAGTTTTAGGTTTACAGCAAAATTGAGAGAAAGGTAGAGATATCCCATATAGTCCCAGCCTCCACATATGCATATCTTTCCCTATTATTAACATCCCCCACCAGAGACATTCCTTTGTTAACAACTGGTGAACATACACTGACACACCATAATCAACCAAAGTCCATGGTTTACATTAGGGTTCACTCTCGGTGTTGCACTTTTTATGGGCTTTGTAAAATGTATAATAACATGTATCCACCATTATAGTATCACACACAGTATTTTCACTGCCCTAAGAATCCTCCATGTTCTAGTTATTCATCACTTCATCTCCCCTAATCTCTAGTAACCACTGACCATTTTACTGTCTTCATAGTTGGTCTTTTTTTCCAAAATATCATATAGTATCATACAGCATGTAGCCTTTTCAGTTCAATCTCTTTCATTTACTAATACGGATTTTAAGTTTCCCTTATGTCTTTTTATGGCTTGACATCTCATTTATTTTTAGCTCTGAATAATATTCTATTGTATACCATAGTTTATTTATCCATTCACCTATTGAAGGGCATCTCTCAAAAAGTTCCCATGCACAATTATGACCCCCCCACTGCCACTCCAGACAACCACTAATATGATCAATTCCTCTCCCTTGCCATATACATAAACACACACACAAACACACACACACACACACACTATATATATAGTTTATAAAACTCTGAAACAGGCAAAACTAATCTTCAATGACAGAATGGTATATAAATACTTAGGTATATATATACATATTTTTGGTGTCATTATGTATAGGTTAGTTTTCCTGTTCTAGAGTTTTATATACATCAAATAACAACATGTACTTTTATAACACTCCGATTTTTAAAAGTATATAAAATACATATATAAGTCAATTAAAACAAGTATGCTTCTGTCAGTCAGAAAGTCATGTCTGATCTTAAAACATACATCAATGAACCAAGTAGAGACAACAAATTAGGAAAGGATATATAAATGAAAAGATCAAAAATTAAGTCTAAAATTAAAAAATAATCTGGTTGAATGTCACACAAACCAAATCAATGATGTGAAATGTTTAAGAATTTGCTATAATGACCTAAAATTAGTCTGGAAAAAAAAACTAGCACAGTTTGGGGGAGTCTCAGAAGTGAGGTAAAAACAAATCAGGTTTTTAATTGTTTTCAAGTTTAAACACCAATGGTTTATATAGATCAAGTAAATGAATAAACTAATTAATATGCAACTGACATAAATGCATAAAGAAAATGTAGTATCTTGAATTTATAAAACATAAAATTCTGTCAATCAAAAATGATCCTGCTGACCAGATCATATGTCAAAAATTATGATGAATTCCAAACACACATTACCAAGAAGAATTCTAACTAATTAATGTTTTACAGAAAACTAACCTCCAATTTAAGTACCTGGAATCATGTACCATAAGGAATGTTTGCATAAGGCAGTGATAGAGAACATAAAAATAAAAGAGAGTAAAAGTTTAATAAAGACAGTAAAAGTTTAATAAAGTCCTCTTTAAACATTTGGAGTACTTTCATGTGGAAGCAAAAGGTGATTCACTCTGTTTTGTCTTCAAAAACAGAATTAAGCTTAGAGGAAATTAGAAATGTTTCATCTCAATGTGAGAATCAGTAGTGCAGCGGTAGCTGATGAAATGTGGCTGGTGAAAGGAGAGAGAACAATAAACACACACTCCACTGGCAGCACATTTCAAATAATTTTAGGGTAATATTTTTAAATGATGAGATATTCAAATATCTAAGGTGAAAACACAATTCTAAGATGAACTGTTCTTTCATTAGGTGTTAACTCCTTAGTTAATATCAAACAGGCCCTTCCTACCACCTACCACTTAACATCTAATTTTGCTTTTGAGAAGAATATTTGTATTTCAAAAATTAAAAAATACTAAAATTGAAACAAAGAGATGCATGATGCAGTGAAACTTTCTATAATAATTTCTTTCATTTTACTCTGATTAAATTCTATTCTTTTTGGCTTGAGTAAACCGAAATACCAAAATTATAAAATAAGGGCCAGTGAATTCCCAAGTAAATTCTTAGAAAGTGAAATAGGTGGTTCTAAAAGAGAAACTGAGGTATCCAATTTGTTGATTCAGCTATTTTGTCTATTTCATTGTTGTGTTATTAGTCTTTACACTTAGAGAATTATTCAAAGATATTATTTAAATAGTTAAAATCTTACTCATGGATAAATGGACTCTAAACATTTCGTTTAACTTCTGCCTGGTCAATCTATTTAAACCTTTGGCTAGTTACCTATTTAAAGTATCATAAACTATTCAAATGAGTGCCTATTTTTATGTATTATAGAAAGTCTCATTTTTGATTTGAATAAAAATACCTGATTTTTAAAAAGACCATGTTATTTTAAGTCACTGTTATTAAAATTGTATCTAGGACCACCCAAATCAGAATTAACAGCTATACTTGCTAAATATGCAGATTTCTGAAGATTTCTGAAGTGCCCTTCATTAGCATCTCTAGGATTAGGGTCTGGTCAATACTTTTTAAATAATCTCCTTAGATGATTCTGATGTGCATTGAAGTTTGAAAATCACTAAAGTAGGAAGTAGAATCAGTTTAGTATTTGCAATGGGAAAATAAAGCAGCATTTAAAGCTGATGAATCAAGCAGTAAAATATAAGTGCATAAAAGAGTACGAAGACAAACACTAAGAAATCTAATCTTATTGACCAAAATTGGAGAAAGAAGAGAAAGAGAAAGTTTTAAAAAAAGGAAATGATAGGTGTGATGTTAAGAAAGAGGATAAGAAGATTATGTAAAGGTTATTTACAAAGATAAGCAGTAAAACAAAAATGTAAATATTTTTAAACATTAGAACTACAGTTTTAAAATAACAAATAATATTTCATTCAAGAAATTTTAAAATATTCTCATCCCATAATATTAAATACTAGAACTAAGTCTGTAATAGGCTGAATAAAGTTCCATGTGTCAATAATTTTCTTTCTTTTTTTTTTTTTTTGGTGATTTTTGGGGACTTGTTCAATATATTGTCTCCTCTGCAAAGCACATACAATTATTCTCCTGTATTTTTTCTATATGCTTCATGTTTTTAATCTTATGAACTCTGTAATGCTATCTGATAATATTTTCCTCTACTATTAAAAATTTAAGTCAAATCTACAACCCATCTCTACAAGTTGCACAGATCTAATGTCATATACTTTGTATATTGACTTTATTCCCAACTTTATACTTATACTGTTTTTCTTGATCTAATTTTCATTGACCTTTTTCTAAATCCTTCTCAATTAAAATGTTGCTATTTTAATCTTACTGGATATTTTAAAATATTTTAAGACACAAAAATCTTTTAAGATGGGATATATAGTTATAAATTATCTTAAGTGAAGGTCAATGAGACATTTAGTATTTTTCTAGAAAATTGATTCAAAAATTATAGCTAGACTTTCAATTTGGAAAAGATTATATAATAATATATAGATTTAGAGATATAAAGTAGATTCATGCTATATGTATGCATATATTAGCACGAACTACCAAAGAGGATAAACAATGATATGATTGCAGTAACTTACTCTGTGGACAGATACTGGGTGGTTTTTAAAGAATGGGCAGAGAAAGATATGTTTATTATCATAGATCCCTTTTACATAAATCATTATATAGTGTACATATATTACTTATTTAAAATATAACTTAATTTTAAAATTATAAGCATAAAATGTATCAGAAAACTTTTTTTTTAAATATCCTTAACCTTGAAGAAAATGGACTCTATTGAATTTGCTGCCTTGAGAGTTTATTCAGGTCTTACTGTATGAGACTACCATTTTTTTACCTAGCTATGGTCCAGAACTAATTAACAGTTGAACAGAAAGCTAGGGGTGCCTGGATGGCTCAGTCAGTTGAAATGCTGCTTTATCTTCCCATTGCAAATACAAAGCTGATTCTACTTCCTACTTTAGTGATTTTCTCTCGTTCTCTCATAGAAAAGAAAAAAGGCCGATATCAATAAGTAACATACCCTTCTTATGAAATCTTAAAGATTTATTTATTTGAGAGAGAGAGAAGTGTGTGCACAAGCGGTGGCAAGGGAGAGAGAGAATCTCAAGTAGACTCCTTGATGAACATGGAGACTGACCCTGAATCTAATGATCCTGAGATCATGAACTGAGCCGAAATCAAGAGTTGGACGCTCAACTGACTGAGCCACCCAGGCACCCCTAGCTTTCTGGTGTGGTTTAGGGCAAATTTCACAGAAAAGGCAACAATACTACCTATACCCCACAATATAATTAAAATTTCTTGAGTTGCAGAGATGAAGGAAAGGAAAATCTGACTGACATAAAGTCAAGGAAAAAAAAATCATGGAATAGGAAAGGGAAAATTATATTGAATGACAATATTCCTAGTTTGTAGTTGTGGTAGGTGATAACAAAGAAGGAAGAATCTATAATACTAAAGTAAAACACATTACAACAAAACAAACAGAAACAATATTATTTGAGAAAAATTCAAATCAATTGCACATATTCAGTCTTGTGTTTTAAAAAGAATATCCTGTCAGAATAATATTAGTGATCACCCATCAAGTTCATAAAATGGCAACTATAATTTTATGAGGATTTCTCACATTCATCATCATTTTCATTTGAGGAAATCATAGGAAGGAGACCTCAAGTAACTGACTCTAATTCAAGCAGCTAGTAAATGACAAAGCCAGGATTCAAATCAGGAAATACGTCCAGAATTTGAGTTCTTGACCACCATGTTATACAACTTCCAGATGTGGAAGAGGGTGGATTTTAGGATGCTGTGAGAGAAAAGAGGAGGCTTCAACGTCAGTTAAGAAGCCAGTTTCAGAATTCAGTCAAGAGACAGTGATATTGAAGAAGGATAGATGTATTGGGACTCTAAAAGAAGAAATTTACCCAACATGAAAGCAGGAACTGCAGGACTTGGTTCCTGGAAGGAATGTGGACTAAGAGGATACTTCAGTGTTTATATCAGACACTACAAAATGCTATAAAGAATTTGAGTATAAGGGTGAATAATAAGGCCATTTGAATTTGTGATAATGTTGTGATTTACTACTCTGAGAGTATTATTTCAGTAGACAAAGTTGAAACTCAATTGCATAAGACTGAAAAAGGGTAAAGAAATAGCAACAAAATGGTTTATCTTTCAAGTTATTGGGCAGTATTGGAAAGAAAGAAAAGCTTACGGTTACAGTAAAAAAAAATTATAATTACAGGTTAGAAGAGATGTGTGTGTGTGTGTGTGTGTGTGTGTGTGTGTTTAGATTAGTGGTTACCAAGTTTTCATCCAATGTATACTACAAGAGGGAGCATATTCCAATATTTAAAACTGCTAACAGGATTAGTATCAAAATTTTACCACTAAGTAAGTCATTGGTTCTGATCACCACTGACACTAATTTTAATTGTTTTTCTTAAATATTTCCTAAATATTTGGCACATGCTATCACTTGCCTGCAAGGATGTTTTGGCAGTTTAGAACAATAAAATCCAAAAGTAAATGGTCATGTTTAATTGATAGTTTATTTTAAAGACTTCTTTTTTTATTTAAGATTTTACTTATTATTTGTCAGAGAGAGCACAAGCAGGGGGAGCAGCAGGCAGAGAGAAAAACAGGCTCCCCACTGAGCAGGGAGCCCGATGCGGGACTCGATCCCAGGACTCTGGGATCATGACCTGACCCGAAGGCAGACGCTTAACCGATTGCATCCCTAAAGACTTCTTTTGATTTTTAATTGCCTACATATAGAGCTAAACTTTAAGTAAAATTGTTTAAATCTGAAAGATGATATTAAGATGAAAATAAATAAATTTATTGCAATGATCTGTAAAATTCATCTTTCAGAAATTTGTCAACTGAACAAGTATAAGCACCATGGATGTGGAGTACAGTGAAGTCAAGAAAATAGGGAAACAAGCGTGCTTATGGTAGAGTAAGATCCAAGAGATGTCTGCAGGGAAAGGGAACTGAACCACAGGTGAGAGACTTTAGTCCTGGAAAAATGGTGCTGTGTTCCCTTCACTTAGTATAGGAGAGGAGGAAGAGAAAACATACCTACTGGCATTATGATTCTCCATGTCTAAATGACTCTGCTGTTATTATTAAGCTATTATTAATTATTTTTTTCACTACAACAAGCAAGAGTTCTTTATCACTGCCCATGGCCAGGCCCTTTCTTTCTATAGCAGTATAGTCTATGTAGTTGTTGACTTAATATGGAGAATTAGGTGTACTTAGCAGGTCAAGTGCGATTGTGATCTCATATTTGGGATTTCTGATCCCCATATCGCTATTTCATAGCTTCCAAAATAGAATCTGTAGTATTTAACCTCTTTGTGTATCTGTTTATGTGTCAAATGGGTATAATAATACTTATCCATCCCATAAGGGTGTTTTAAAGATTAATTGGTAAGTGCTTGCAAGATAGAAGGGCTTTATAAATGCTAAATATTCATAGCCATTAAAAATCTTCCTTAAAATTATAAAATCAAAGTTACTCATAATTAATTCATAATTAAAATGGAAAACATGGCAAAGTCTTTACTCTTTAGTATTCAAGATGTCCTTGAACTGATACCTTTACATTTCCTTTTTCCTCAATCCTTCCTCTCTCTCTCACTCTACAACACTCAGCTCCTTTCTGTATGAAGACATCAGTAAATACTTCAAATACTATTCATAACCTAAACTTCATCTAACTGTCTTTGCTCTGCTGGTTTAAATCAGATAATTAATGTTACCTTAGAGTACTTAACTTAGCTGAATGATGCCACATTAAATACTTCAAGAATTCCACAATATAGGATTTTATCATATTAAAGAAAGCTGAAAGTGATTAAGTTACCTGTAATTAATGGCAGCAATATGTGAAACTATTTCAAGGGCAGTTGGAACAAATAAGGGAAGAAATATTTTGCAATGTATTGGGCAATAAAAAAATGGCAATGTCTCCTCAAAATCTTATAATAAATAATAAGGACCACAGAAAAAAACAATAGATGTTATATAAACTGAATTTTACAGAATGCTGATAAAATAATCTGGCAATGCTAAGTAATTACTAGAATTCTTTGTATGATGGCATGTTAATAGTTGCCACGAAAATAATGAGATTTAAATTGCATTCCTGAAATTGAAGAGGCGCTAATATCCTATGTTAATTTAGTTGGTTTTTTTTTTTTGATGTTGTGTAAGTGAAAAGCAAAATTTTGAACAAGAAAAACAAAGAGTACAGGGTTGTTAGCAAAGAGATTGATGCCTCAAATTACAACTGAAAGTTAACTTACACATTAACAATGTTATCTGTTTCTCAAATTGCCTTGTGTGAGATACTTCAGTTTTTGTTGTGTGCTTGTTATGTTCACTGCGGGTTTTTCTAAATTTGTTTTGTTAGTTGTGTTTTAATAAGGCATAAAAGAAAAAAGGTTGTTAAAAAATAGACTACCAGGGCGCCTGGGTGGCTCAGTTGGTTAAGCGACTGCCTTCGGCTCAGGTCATGATCCTGGAGTCCCTGGATCAAGTCCCGCATCAGGCTCCCTGCTCAGCAGGGAGACTGCTTCTCCCTCTGACCCTCCCCCCTCTCATGTGCTTGCTCTCTCTCATTCTCCCTCTCTCAAATAAATAAATAAAATCTTTAAAAAAAAAAAAAGACTACCAAAAGAGCATATTGCACATCTACATAAGGTATGCGCCACTTTTTTTTTGTTTTTTTTTTTTAATGTGGGCAAGATAAAGATATGTATGTCTCTAAGGTGTGGAGAATCAGTTTTATGTGTGTTTAGCATCAGGTTTTTCTATAACTTGCTTTTAGTTAGGCTATATTTGGTCAAAATCAGATCTAGAAAATCCATGATTCCAGAAGACTGTTCAGTTTAAATAGAACATAATGTTAATTCTGCTGTTATCATAAAGAACATCATACATTTACGTTATGTGTTAAGTTACTTGACTTTAATGATTTGTCAAGCACTTACATCTTGGAAATTTTCCCAATATTTCATTTTATATATATTTTTTCTCTGTCAGAAATTTTGCCCAACCCCTTGATAAGATTCCCCAGTCTGTATCTCCATACAAAGCATTTTCTTTGGGTCCTGGCCTAAATTTGTACCTCTGTATTTAATATTTCCACCGATATACACAATTGAAAACTTGCAACAATTCTCTTTGTCTTTAAGAAACAAAGACTGAATCTGACAAAAGTATCAAAAACAAAAGAAAAAAAGGATATTACTTAATTCAAAGAATTGGAACAAATTCAGAAGAAGCAGACTTTTGAAAGTATAGAAATCTATTGTTTTAAAGCCCAGATTATAGACTGTTTTGGTGGATGCTCTATGGGCACCTGCAAAAAATGGGTATTCTGTGAAGTGGGGGAAATCGGAGGGGTAGACGAACCATGAGAGACGATGGACTCTGAAAAACAAACTGAGGGTTCTAGAGGGGAGGGGGGTGGGAGGATGGGTTAGCCTGGTGATGGGTATTGAGGAGGGCACATTCTGCATGGAGCACTGGGTGTTATGCACAAACAATGAATCATGGAACACTACATCTAAAACTAATGATGTAAT
>NC_138375.1:82170280-82199847 GCF_054177405.1 Leptonychotes weddellii | reverse complement strand
TGGGTATTCTGTCATTATCAGGTGGACTGTTATTTAAATGTCAGTTGGGTTAATTGTGTTAATAGTTTTGTTTAATATTTATACATGCTCACCAATTCTGTCTACTTGCTTTACTAATTGTGGAATAAAAGATACTGCAATTTTTAACTATAATTAATTATTTGTCTAGTTCTTTTTGCAATTTTATTTTATTTTTCTTCATAAACACAGAAACTGTATTGTTAGGTGCATAAAGAGTTATGATGGCTAAGAGTTATGATTGTAGGGACACCTGCTTGGCTTACTCGATAGAGCACACGACTCTTGATCTCGGGAATTTGAGCCCCTGGTTGGGCATAGAGATTATTAAAAAAATTAATTAAGAGTTATTACTGCAATGATATATTAATACATTTCTTTATTAAAAAATGGCTGTTTTGTCTCTGATAACATTCTTTTCTCTGAAATCTACTTTCATATTAATAGAGCCACTCTAACTTTTTTGGAACAATGTTATAATGATGTATCATTTTATATCCCTTTATTTTAATCTAGTTGTATTTTTATATTAAAGTGGATTTCTTCTGGACAGCATATAATAAGTTATTGTTTTGTTTTTCTAATCTAACTATTTCTACTTTCTAAGGGGGCCTTATGCCATTTATATTTAATTATTACTATCATTGAAATTAAATAAACTATCTCTTTAAATAAACTTAATTGTTTTCCTTATGTCTAACTTGTTTTTCTGAATTTTTAAATTAAGCTAGTAATATTATATTCCATTTTATCTTTTTTCTTGACTTATTAACTATAAATCTTAGTTGTGTGTGTGTAACTAGTTTATTTAAAAATTTTCACTATGTATCTTTAGCTTATCACACTGTACTTTCAATGCTGCTTTTTGCTCAATATTTCGTTAGGTGGGATTTTTTTCAGTTATATTCTTATTTCATCTTGAAATTTTTAAAGCATTTTCTACTTATGTCATTTTGTTGTATAAAAATTGGAGAAATTCTTACTTTTTGAGAGAAGTATTTCCTCCCATATAGATATCTCACTTGTCTTTGTCATGTTATGATCTCTATGCTCCCTTCTTGTTTCTATGCTGAAGTATTCTTAAATTTTTATATTATTTACTTCTGTATTATCCATTTCTCCCTACGGATGCCGTGTTAGACTGAAAAACGATCCACTCCTACCTTCCCAAAAATGTCCACATCCTATTTCCCAAAACTTGAAATACGTTACCTTGCATGGCAAAAGAGATGTTCAAAATGTGATTCAGTTAAGGATCTTGACATGGAAAGATTATCCTGGATTATCTGGGTGAATCCATTGTCATTATCACAAGGATCCTAAGAAAACTGATGCAGAAGGATCAGAGAAGGCAAGGAAGCTGATGTGACAACAGACATAGAGGGAGGGGAGAGAATATGATAATGGAGCAGCTGTTAAGCCATGCAGCCAGGAGCCAAAGAATGAAGATGACATCTCAAATATGGAAAAGGAAAGGAACAATTCTCCTTATAAACTCCATAAGGAACTTAACCTTTGATTTTAGTACCCTACCTAAGAGCCATTTCAGACTTCTGACTTCCAGAACTGTAAGATAGCAAATTTATGTTGTATTAAGCCACTAAGATTGTGGTAATTTGTTCCAGTGGCAATAGGAAACTTATACTTCCTCCTATGGATAAGTCCTCACCACTTTCTAAGAGTGTAGTGGGTGTAGAGTGTTTGAAAATATATACTTATACATTTGACTTTTCCAATCTAACCTCAGACTCAGTTGCTCCCGTTTATACCTTTAATTTTAGTAGTTTGTGTTTAGGAATGGGTTGTGAAAAGGTAGGAGGTGGAAAGTGTGACTGAGCCAAATTATGCACAGATGATTGGCCTTCTCTCTTCCTTCCATAGGTGGTTTACAAATCTGGTAAATGATTCACTCCACAAAGGTATGAACAAATCTGACTATTCTGAGAAGAGTGCTTTTGTACATTGGAAAACTGTCTAATGAATCAAGAAGAATTTACTTATAACAGTTACCTGTCCTCATCCTACTCCCTCATCATCTTATTTCCACGGAAAAATACATTTCAGCCTCTTTTTTTCTTTAATGCTTATCAATTCTGATTTCTGGTGGAAATAAATTAGAGTTGAGTTATGTGGATGATCCTCATTTTCCTCCACAGACTTCCTTTCAGCATCAAGAATATGGTGTGTCTAGCACTGGGTGGTGAGGGACAGCTTTGAATGAAATTAACAGCAAGTTTTGTCCCATGGCATTTGCCCTATCATTTGTTTTGATGTTATTAGCCACATAAATATATATTTTACAAGGTAAGTTTACACTTAATTTATTTTGTTTACTTTCTTAGGTTTTGTTGAATTTGTTGGTTTACAACACTTATTAAAATACGTTCACTTTTTTTCATTACTATCATTAACTCATTTTTTAGTTCCTTGCATGTGTATAAATGGATAGGGAACATTATATAAGGCACAATTTTATATAATTTTTCAAATAAAAATATCGTACAGAAATGAATACGGCTCTCACATAACTAAACTGCTGGATTATAAAGAATATATGCATAGATTCTTTGTTATTTTGCCAGCAAAATTCCAAACTTGGCATGCTGCAGGTGAAATTGGTAGCCAGTATAGTATATGAATCCACTAGTTATTGTAAAGTTACATTAAAAAATGAGGTCCATTTTCAGAGACGTAACCTACTTGAGGCTTTTAGTGATTGTTCTTTTTTTGTGTGCTTTGTCTCGCTTTTTTTTTTGTTTTCTGTGTCCAAGGTTGTTATTTTCTTTTTAGTGATATAAGCACAAAGCTAAATATGCTCAGATTTGCTATTGGTCCAGAGACTGAATAAGTAGATGGAAATTATTTCTACTTTTCATGGATTACTCTTATATCAAAATTATAAGTTCAAGTTGATATACACAACTCCCAATTTTATTCCCTGTAATAAGCAAAGATAACTCCTTTGTCCCAACTCCTGGAATTCTGCAACACTGAACTTCTACAAAAAAAAAAAGGCGGGGGTGAAAAACCTATGAAATATTTCCTGAGTTCTTCCTTTCTGTCCTACAGGAGTGTCATATCTTGTGGTATAAACCTCTACCAATGTTAGTATGATATTTGCACAGCCTTTCTCCTCCCTCCCCTCAATCAATCCCCACCCTAGTCTCACTTTCTTCTTAGCGGTTATTGTGATTTAAAGTCTCAGCGTGGTGGCAGAAAGATAGAAGTATAGAAAAGATACAAGAAAGCATACTCTCTGCTCATGTCACAGTACAGTAGTCCCTGAAGGAGAATGAGAGTTATTTCTTTTTCTGGTTAGCACTGGCCTAAGGACTGTAATTCAGAAAACAGTAGGAGTTAGTAGAACAAAGCAGCATAGTTACCTTTTCGGTTTGTGTTTATTTCTTCCTGAAAATTTGAGGCATTCATAAAGTGAAGCTCAGGTTAATTTTTATTTCATGTTACTGCACTGTCATTTAATATAGTGATAAGCCTCCCCTCATAGGTATTACTTACTTTTTAAAACCGTTTAGGTACCATCTCTAAATAAATAGATCCTATTTGTGGAAATCATTAGTATTAGAAGGATTTTTTTTTTTTTTTAAGTAAGTGAGCTCTATGCCCAATGTGGGGCTCAAACTCAAAATCAAGAGTTGCATGCTCTACTGACTGAGCCAGTCAGGTGCCCCAGTATTAGAAGAAATTCTGATGAAGCTATGAAATCCTACCATGTATACAAAAAACAAACTCTGCCTAACTTAGGGAGCTGTTATTCATTTTGACTTTATTTTTTATTTGCTTAAAACGATAATGTCTCTCAAGGTACAATATGATTCTATTATAATTTTTTGCATTTTTTTCCTATAGCACATCAATAAAATAAACTATACATTTTCCCTAGGTTGCAGATTCCTAGTTTGCATAATGAAAGACAAAAAAATGCCCTGTAGGGACATTTCCAGGTCTAAAATCGTGTGATGTGAATTATGAAAAAGTGTTTTCACCATATATGATCTTAAAAAAGAAACAAAAATCTGATCCATTCTTTAAATTCATTAAGATCAAAATATATTTTAGTAATAAATATTTGCATTTTTATAAATTCAACATTTAAAGCATGTTTTAAAATTTAATATATATAATTTTAAAAAGAGATCTCTGAATAAATTAGAGTCTTCTCATGGATCTCGGGAAAAAAAACTGGCTCAATTAAAAATCAATACCTTATAACATTATTAATACACATGCATCATTTAAGGCAAACTGAGTGCCAAAGTAGGTTGTTTTTAATTAAAATAATAACCTAGTTATAGATAAGCTTAAAAATGTAGCTTATAAAATTATTTGTGTACTGAAACCTTAATCCATAGAGAGAAAAAAAGGCAATGTGTTATCCTATCACTACTCTTTTTTTTTTTTTAAAGATTTTATTTTTTTATTTATTTGACAGAGAGAGAGAGACAGCTAGAGAGGGAACACAAGCAGGGGGAGTGGGAGAGGGAGAAGCAGGCTCCTGGCCGAGCAGGGAGCCCGATGCGGGACTCGATCCCAGGACCTTGAGATCATGACCTGAGTCGAAGGCAGACGCTTAATGACTGAGCCACCCAGGCGACCCCCTATCACTACTCTTAATTCTTAATTTAAAACATTTATTTCAACTTTGATTCTTCAGCACATACCTATTAGTTAGTATTAGTTAATATATATTTATTAGTATTAGTTTCCTATAACTATTGTAATAAATTACCAAAAACTTGGGGACTTAAAGCAACACACTTTTCCTCTCTTATGATTTTGGAGGCCAGAGTCAAAAATGAATCTTAAGGAACTAAAATCAAGGTGTTAGCAAGGCTGTTCTCCCTCCAGAGGCTCTAGAGGAGAATTCATTCCTTACCTCTTTTAGCTTCTGTTGATTACGGTCATTCTTATTAAGTGCAATCTCTTGTCTCCATGGTCACTTTGCTTTCTTTTCTATTTCAAATCTCCCTCTGGCTACCTCTTGTAAAGACACTTGTGATTGCATTTAGGGCCCATCTGGATAATGCAGGATAATCCCCTTAAGCCTTAACATAACCACATTGGCAAATTCTTTTTTTTTTCCCCCATATTAGCTAGCATTCACAGATTCTAGGGATTTGAACTTGGGGAGAAAGTATTTTCAGTATTTCAGCATATATTTACTTTCATAGAAATCACAGTTTATTTTCATTAAATACAACAGTAATTCATAATCCATATAATAGTGACTCTGGATCTCTCAAACAATTATTCACTAGTTACACATGAACCTGAGCTTCTTATAAACTGAGAGTGTATTTTATGTAGTACACATCCTATATATAAAGTATTGAACTTAATTCTCCCTTGTGGCTTAAGGAATTGTTTTAGATCATAAGCTTTTAATGGGAAGAAACATAGAATATAGTGATTTAATAGGAGTGAATACTTCAGTATGAGGTACAGCATGACAGCCCATAAATTCATTTCATTTATGATTTCATGGATAATGAACCACTCGTGCCTCTTTGCAAATAAACAGGTGTAATATATAACAAGGCTGTCAGATCAGGAAACTCTTAAGCACTGCTGTAAATTGCTCAGAAGGTAAATTGTTTTCAGATCCTAACACAGTAAGAAAATGTCAGAAAAGATCACAATAAAGTATGGAAGAAATTAAAAAGTACGAACTTTAAAAACACAAACAACAAAAATTTAATTTGGAGATTTCCATCCAGTAGTTTAAAAAGAAGTGGTGTGAATCCTTGTTATAACAAATGTTACCGTGAAATTTTAGCAGTTCTTACTTGAGAGAAAGGTGGTCCATGCATAGAATTACATTTTAATAGAAGTGGTGTGGCTCATTCTGAAATTTGACAGGGAGAGAGGTTAGAGAAACACAGGGAGAGAGAAATCAGAGCAGAATTGCACCTGTCTTAGATTAGTCACTTCAAGTAAAACCATTTAGACAGGTGGTAAATGACTGTAATATTTGCAAACATAAGATCACTGAATACACAGAGAAGGATATACCTGGGTCTTTTCCATAAGACTTCTCAGAGAGGCCTTTCTTTTCCTGACTTTATCAAAATCTCCAACTTCATTTCTCAACATTTTGAATTCTCATATTCTAATTTATTTTTTTTTCAAATTTTTGCAATAATCACTATATAACATTCAACCTATTTAACTTAGTTAACTTATTTATTACTGTCTTCCACAATCCAATACTAGCTCCCTAAGGGCTTTATTGCTATTCAAATTATTCAATACCTGCAGTATTCCCACTGCCAGGAAGTGTCTCCCAACAGCAGAACTATATCAATTTTTTTTAAGATTTTATTTATTTGAGAACGAAAGAGAGAGAGACGGAGAGAAAGAGTGCACAAGTTGAGGGGGAAAAGCAGAGGGACAGGGACCAGTAGACTCTTGTGCTGAGTGCACAGCCTGACATAGGGCTCGAACTCAGGACCCTGAGATCATGACCTGAACTGAAATCGAGTTGGACACGAAACTGACTGAGCCACCCAGGAGCCCCAGAACTTTATCAATTTTTTAATGAAGAAATAACTTGGGCATTTAATTAATACTCATGATGTAATGTGCCCAGAATGGCCAGCAATCCCTGTACCGATGGATGAAAGATTACTCCAAACTGCCGTGAAAGAGAGAAGAAGGCAAGGGGTGGTCAACACTCAGAGAGTAAGATCCTTTGCTCTTCTTTGCTCCCGCTTTTATTGGTCCTTCAGGATAATCACAAATCCTTATCACTGTTTCTCAAGCACAAGATGTGTGACTAGGGGTCTTACTGAAACTGAGAGGACTTATGGGAAAGATAAGATATGCTAATCTGCGTGTTCTACTAAACATAGCCTAAGGGACAATGCATACATGTCTTAGATCACAGGGCGGATGTTTGTGCTAAGAGAGCTTCGGGAAGGTAACTCCCCACAGCATTCCTACCGCAGAGTGGTCACGCAGGCCTAGGCATTCCAAAGGTCTATACCCTTCTCTGAAACCCTCCCTCACCCCCAGTGGCCTCTGTGTTACATTTTAGCAAGCCAGGTCTTATGGCTGATTTCATGCTCTACGTTAACCCCAACAGTAATGAAGCATTTATTTTCTAATTAATTGTTGAAATGTGTGTTTTGTGGATAATTTGTATAAACTATTTCCCAAATAGGCTCTTAAAACCCAATGAACTTCATGTTATGAAAAAAGCAAATAAGTATAGATTATATAATATTACTGGATTTTAAAAACACTCAAGCAAATGAAAACGAAATGCACATGGAGTATACAACACAAAAAGCCTGTAAACCTAAGTTTAAATAATAGAGAATTAAAAATGCCCGTAAGTGGGGGCGCCTGGGTGACTCAGTTATTTAAGCGTCTGCCTTTGGCTCAGGTCATGATCCAAGGGTCCTGGGATGGAGCCCCGAGTAGGGCTCCCTGATCAGCAGGGAGTCCGCTTTTCCCTCTCCGCCCCCCCAACTCATGCTCACACTCTCTCAAATAAATAAAATCTTTAAAAAAAAGCATGTAAGTGTTATTTCTATTTAAGAAAGTTTCTTCTTATATGAGACTTATAAGGCTCCAGGAGTATGTTTTTTCTTATTTTTGAATCCCAGTAACTTGTACAGTGCGTATCATGTAGTAGATGTTTAATATATATTTGTAAAAATATTTTGAAACAGCTTTATTGATACATATCTTAATGGAATCATCTTTTCAAATTTCATTTTCAGGTTTTCCATTGCAAGAGTATAAAAATACAACTGATTTTATATATTAATCTTGTATCTTGCAAATTTGCTAAGAGGTTTTTAGTGGATTCCTAGGATTTTCTAGCTATAAGATCATATCATCTGAAAAGTTTTTTTTCTTCCTTCTTAACATGGATACTTTTTATTTATTTTTCTTAAATAAGTGTCCCACTTAAGAAAATCTCAGTAAATGTTAAATAGAAGGGATGCAATGGACAACCTTTCTTTGTTCCTGATTTTACAGTTAAAGCATTCAATCGGTAACCATTAAGTATGATGTTAGCTCTGGGTTGTTCATAGATACATTTTCACTCTGTTGATTATGCTCTTTGATGAACAGAAGTTTTAAATTTTGTAATGTATAGCATGGTGACTACAGTTAACAATTTGTCTATTTATTTTTGTTGACCAACTCAATGTCACGAAGTTTTTTTCCCGTTTTCTTCTAAGAGCTTAATAGTTTTAGGTCTTCCGTGTAGGATTTTGATCAATTTTGACTTAAATTTTGCATTTTGTATGAGTAAAGTTTTGATTTCATTCACTGTCCAAAAGCAAGCTGAGGTAAGGACCAGTGGGTTGAGAAAATTCTTGGTGTGCCATGCCTGAGGTAAAGCCACCACTGTAGCACTGGGGACTTAGTGAAATAATGGAATTCCTAATCTTTTGTCTACACTCTCTAGGAATTTAGGCTCTGAAACTGGGCTGGAGGGCAGCATATGTGTGAAAATCTCCCAGCCTATACTTCTCAGGTAATAATGTGGCTTTCAGGGCGCCTGGGTGGCTCAGTCGTTAAGCGTCTGCCTTCGGCTCAGGTCATGATCCCAGGGTCCTGGGATCGAGCCCTACAGCGGGCTCCCTGCTCCGCGGGAAGTCTGCTTCTCCTTTTCCGACTCCCCCTGCCTGTGTTCCCTCTCTCGCTGTGTCTATGAATAAATAAAAATTCTTTAAAAAAAAATAATGTGGCTCTCAACTTTAAGCTGAAGGAATAGAATGTTTGACATTCTTGGTAGCACCTACTTGGATTGGATTTTCTAGCATGCTGAGCTATAAATGAGAGGGAGGGAGTGGACTGTGTTTCAAATGATACAGACTCTTGCCCCTTTGTGTTTTAGTAGATTTTCTTGAATAAATGTTTATTCATTTGTTGTATACACTTATGGTATTTTCTGGAGACTGTTCATTTTTTAAGTAATTTTAACTAATAATACTTCATTGACTGGAGAGCACAGCTCTTCATGTTACCGTTCAAATGTCTACATACTCATTAAATTGCTTGAATAAAAGTATCGTTTAAATAATGTTTTTATAAAAATAATTATCAATACCCTATCATTAACAAAATGTTAGATTCTTTATTGTTATTTTGTCTTAAAAAAACATATATTATTGAACTTGCTGTGCTTTCTCATTTTGGGGATGAGAAAACATTAAATTTAACTTCATGGGTTTTGGTGCCCAAATACAGAATTAATGATATCTTGACAAATTGGCATTTATAGTGTAAAGATTATATAGTACTAATGTATAAAGCAGTAATAAACAATGAATAATCAGGATATTAATTTCATAAGTATATATGGCAAAATTTCAATGTATGCCACATCTACCCTACTTATAGACCTAAATTAACGATCCATATTTGCAGAACCAATATTACACAGTGAAGAAATGTGTGGGCTCTGAAGCAGGACCATCTTTATTTCAGTCTGGCTTATTTGAAATAATTTATGTTTTTATTTAGTTTAATTTTGATTTAGATAACTTCTCAGTGATTCAGTCTTAATATCTATAAAATGGCAGTAATAGCAACAACTAATTGTGCGTTTTGATGATTAAATTACATAAGTATACAGTATATCACACTTAGAATGTGCCTAGTATTTTTAAGAGCTTAATAAATGCAAGTCATTTTGTTGTTGTTATTGTTAGTTATTTAAAAATAATCCTCTACTAAAGGTGTGTTTTAGCCTACCATTACAGTTTTCCCTTAGAGTATTGAGCTTTGATGAATACGTCTAGCAATGAATAACAAAACTGATTTTATGTCCATCTTATCATTTGTCAGCTATCCACTTGTAGGAAATTTACCTAACAACGTGATTCTTGATTTTATCATCTTTAAAAAAAGCATTAGAGTATGGTTAAGTAAGGTAGTACATAATAATTAATAATAATAAATAAATGTTGCTTTCTGGAGCTTGGTTTTCATTTCCTGTTTAGTTATTAATTATGTAAACCATTCTTATTTTGATTCTTATTATTGGTTTTCATTTTTAGGTATTCTTCATATTTTCTTCTGTATCTGAATTCTCATTTCTCCTATTCCTTACTATATTTGTATTATATTTCCTAAAAAGTTAACAAAGAAAAAATCATTTTAGGATATGAATGAACTAATATCGAAGTAAAACAACTTTTGCATTTACCCTTTTCCAAATAAACTGTAGCGCCTTAAAGTTTTAATGATAACAAAGCAAAATTTCCTATAGTATCAAAGGGATTGATATAGACACCAGAACCCATGTTAGCCTGAAAGATAAAAATTCTCACTAAATGCATCTGATATTGTTTTTTAAGAAAAGGTTTAAATCACTAAGAAAAGAAATTTCTGATTTTTCTCACATGATAATATTTTTAATATTCTAGGAATTTTTGTAGGTTCAAATAGGGAAGGACTTCCTGTTATATGGACATGCAGTTTAAGAAAATGTAATTTTGTGAAAAGTAAGAATTTTACTACAATATATATCCATTGTTAAAATCAATCACTATAACTGTACTGTAGAAGCAATGTTAAAACATGAATATTGGAATATTATATGTAATATTCAGGAAATAAAATCACTTGACCTAAAATTTCAAATCTATGAGATTATTTCTGTTTATAATAATGTGTATTTCCAAATTTCTGAATAAATACAAAAAGAGATTACATTACATACAGTTTTTTCAAACTTCTTTGTTAACACTCTTAACATGAACTTTTTAAAGTTCTTGCATATTTTCTTCATGAAATTGTAATACAATTCATAATGAGACTATTATATGCTTTATTTATCTAAAATATTAATATAAAATACCACACATTTAAGATGCATATTGTAATAAACACAAATCTGCGTATATTCATCTTCATTTCAGTCACATAAGTCCTAGAAGGAGAAGTGCAATATCAAATACTGTGAAAAAATTTTAAAGTATACATTACCATATTGATCACCTAAGATTATGGTAGTGAACAGTATTAAACATATGAAACATATCAAAGCACACTTACATTTAAAATTCATAACATCAAGTGGGACCTTAGTCTGCCTACCAATCCTTCCACACTTCTATAATCCAGTGCTATGTAAAGGTAAGTACAGAAACCAATAGTCAGCTTTTATAAAATTTTATAGCAATTTGACAGAATAATAATGTCATTCAAGACAATAATAAACATGGATATGTATGTTGTATGCCTTTTATTTTATTTTCCAAATATTTCATTTTTATTGGATTTTAATATTCATGAGAAATTGGAAATTAAAGCAAAATGAACAAATAAGCAAAAAATTGCACTTTACCACAGATACTGCAAGTAGCACTTCGCTAACCCACTTTTAAATCTTTCAACTTCATTAGAGACCATATCATGTCTTCCCTTCTCTTCTACATACTTTAGAACATCTTCCACATTTCTCACCAGCAGCTAATAACTGTGTTTCATATTTTGTTGGGAAAACAGAAGGGAAAATTCACATATCTCCTAACCCTCCTCCCTCTGTCCTCCCACACCCCTCACCCACTCACTTCTAGCATCTGTGTCTCTCCACTCTGCATTACATTTCATTATGATGGATATATTGTCTATGTGTGTAAGGACAGCCCCTTCATGAGCCTCCTTGTCTATAATTAAACTGCTTCCCATCAATTTTATCACTACCACTTTGGAACAAGTCAGTATAATTTCTCCCTAAACTATTACAATATCCTCCTGAATATTCTTTCTACCCCACTACAGAACAGCCAAAATGTTCCTTTTAAAATATAAGCATGCCTCTGTCACTGCTGTGCTTAAACCTCCAAAATCTCCCTGATTCCTTTTCCTCCTGCACCACCCACTTTCCCCACCTTTACTCCAATCACACTCTTCTGCCTGCGGTTCATACAACTCTGCAACCACGAGTCAATTTTAGATACCTTTTGCCTAGGGCCATTTTCTCTCAGGTATCTTCATGGCTCATTCCTTCCCCTTCCTCATGCTTCTGCTCAAATGTCACTACTGAAATGAATCCTTAGCTGACTTCCCATTTTAAAATTGGAAAATCCCTGCATTCCCAATTCACCTTCCCTATTTTTTCCACATCACCATCACCATCAGGGGGATATATATTTTAATTTTTCTTCCTCTTTTTTTTTTTTATAAAGGCTTTCTCTGGAAACAAGTTCCTATTCTGTCCTGGTACACAGCAGAACACAGAGCAGTGCTCACATGACAACTGGTGAAAGTTGTATAAATATTCATTTCCCTTGTTTTCCAGTTGAGATATTTCTGGGATTTGTGCTCAAGGATGTATACTGACTCCTTGACTTCCCTAGAGGAAGAAATTCTCATTTAATCGCAGTGGTAACTTCCTTGATAATGCATCATTTATTTGTGCCCTTCCCTTCCCTGTCTTAATTCTTCACTTCCCTACTGGGATTTCCTTACTTTAAAAATGTTTTTTTTTTTTTTCTTGTTCAAGTGTTTATTTAAGTTCCAGTTAGTTAACATACAATGTAATATTAGTTTCAGGTGTAGAATTTTGTGATTCATCAGTTACATACAACACCCAGTGCTCATCACAAGTGCCCCCCTTAATGCCCATCACATATTTAACCCATTCCCCCACCCACCTCCCCTACAGCAACATCAATTTGTTCTCTATAGTTAAGAGTTCATTTTCTGGTTTGCCTCTCTCTCTCTCTTTCTTTTTTTTCTCCCTAGGTTCATCTGATTTGTTTCTTAAATTCCACATATGAGTGAAATCATATGGTAATTGTCTTTCTCTGACTGATTTCTAAGGATCACATCTCACATAAAGCACATGTACTCAAATCCTCATCTTAATATCTGTACCTGGGGGAAACAAAAAAAACACAATGTGTGAAACGGTTGTTGATATATGCGAAGGCCTGGTCTTGCAGGATATGTAAATGCTCAGGGATATGAGATAATTCTGAACTGTTGTCCGAGTTAATAGTACCAATTTATATTTCCACTGCTAATACATAAGAGACCCCGTGAACTCATATCCTCGCTATTTGCAAAATTTAATTATTTGGATATATTTTATTTATTTATTTATTTATTTATTTATTTATTTATTGTCACAAAAAGTGTGCCCATTTCTGGGGAGTTAAAGATTCAAGTCTTTTTCACAGAAAAATTCCAAATAATTTACTTAGATATTCTTCCTTCCTGGTGTCTGAGCCTATTTCTCCTTCTTTTAAGCATAGGCTGGATTTAGTAACCCGCTTCAAACAGTGTACAGAAAGAGGGGTGGAGCCCAATAACTATGACAGAAGAAAAACTAGGCAAATGCTACCTTAACCTCAAGTGTTTGAGGTTAACATCATTTGTGATAACTAGTGTTGATATGATGTATCCCATAATATGATGCAATGAAATACCATATGATCCAATAATTCCACAATTGGATATTTGTCCAAATTAATGAAAACATTAATTCAAAGATATATGCACCCTTACATTTTTGTGGCCTTATTTGAAATAGCCAATATATGAAAGCAGTCTATTCATAGACAAATGGATAAAGAAGTTGTGGTACACACACACACACACACAAACACACACACACAGGAATATTATGCAGCAATGTAAAAGGATGAGACTATGACATTTGAGACAACATGGATGGTCCTAGAGGGTATTATGCTAAGTGAAATAAGTCAGACTGAGAAAGACAAATACCATATGGTTTCACTCAGATGTGGAATCTAAAGAAAAATGAATAAACGAACAAAAAGCAGCATCAGATCTATAAATATAGAGAACAAACTGACAGTTGCCAGAGGGAAGGGAATGGAGGGATGGGAAAAATGGGTGAAGTGGAGTGGGAGATACAGGTTTCCAGTTACGGAATGACTAAATTACAGGAATAAAAGGCACAGCATAAAGAATATAGTCAATGATGTTGTAATAGTGATGTATGGTGGCAGATGGTAGTTAGACTTGTATTGAACATAGCATTATGTAAGAACTTGTTGAATCACTATGTTGTACACCTGAAACTAATGTAACATTGTGTGTCAACTATACTTAAATAAGAGAAGAAAAAAGGAAAAA
Source organism: Leptonychotes weddellii (assembly GCF_054177405.1). NCBI lineage: Eukaryota > Metazoa > Chordata > Mammalia > Carnivora > Phocidae > Leptonychotes > Leptonychotes weddellii. The sequence goes on along the minus strand of NC_138375.1, from coordinate 82,185,732 downwards.
AGGGGAAAAAAACAAAGTGAAGCACTTCCTCTCTGTGATACTCTTCCTAAAAGCCCAAAGCCCCAGTCCACTCATGAGAAAATATCAGACAAACCTAAACTGAGAGACATTCTACAAAATACCTTCTATATTCTATTAAAAGTGGCAAGGTCATGAAGAACAAGGAAAGAGTAAGTAATTGTCACAGACTAAAGGAGACTAAGGAGGTAAGGAATCATGACACCTAAATTTAATATGGTATCCTTGATTGTATCCTAGAATAGAAATAAGGACTTCACCAGAAAAACTGGTGAAGTCCAAATAGAATGTGTACTTGAAGAATAATTTAGTACCAACATTAATTCTTAGTTTTGATAAATATCTCATTGTCATATAAGATATTAATATTAAGGGAAACTGAGGGAAAGAACAGAAACTCTAGGTGCTATCTTTGTAACTCTTCTCTAAATGTAAAATTATTTCAATATAAAGTATTTTAAAAAATCTTATACCAATTTTTAATTTTTTGTCTGTTTACTATTAGATTTTAATAGTTCTTATAATCTTAGTGCAAGTCTTTTTCAGACATACGCATGTATATCTCAATGACTCAATTTTTCTAAAGTTTCAACTTGTTAGTTTCCATTATTAAAATATGTGAGGGGCAAAATTATTTTAAAAATGTACTTTCTAGTGAATTGTAAATATTTTCATGATGAAACAAAACTCTTATAACCTGGGGTGCTGGGTGGTACAGCCAGTTAAGCATCTGACTCTTGGTCTCAGCTTAGGTCGTGATCTCAGGGTTGTGAGATGGAGCCCCATGTCAGGCTCTGCGCTGAACGTGGAGTCTGCTTAAGACCTTCTCTCTCTCCCTCTCCCTCTGCCCCTCCCCCCCCAGCTCTCTATCTCTCTCTAAAATTAAATAAATAAATCTTAAAAGAAAAAACCCAATTCCTTTCTTACCCTTTTACCCTTTATTACCCTTTTCATACCATGGCATTTAAAGACCCTGATTATCCATTTTAAAACTACATAAACAAGTTTGTTTTTAATATTAAGACTTTTTTATTTTTTTAACCTCCTAATCTTTTATCATGTGCTTTCTCCACAGTTTGTACCATAATAATATATTATATGCAAAATGTTACTAAATACTATATTACTTTCCTTCAATCAAACTAGTATCTGAATTAATCTTTTTCCTGTTTTCAAAGGCATTGTTGCTAGATATTGCCTTTGAACTGAGATATAAAAATATCATTAGTATGATTTTTAAAACATAAATATATTAGACATTAAATAATTATAAAATATAAACATATAATGTTATTGGAAAAAACTTTAAATGAGTTAAACAGTTTTACAGTATTCAGAACTCTTTCCTTCTTTCTTTATAAATGCTGACAGTTATTTTTTATAAATATTTTGATGAAAATAGAAGTTTTTAATTGAAAATACTTTTATTACTTTCTATATGTAACAAACCACTCAAAATTTAGAGTCTTAAACAACAGCAATGTGTTATTTCCCATAATTCTGTGGGTTAACCAGAAAGTTCTGTTTTATGTGGTATCAGCTAAAGTACAAGGATGGTCAGAAGGCCCAACGTTCTCATTCAAGTGTTGATAACTGGGACCTGAGCTGAGACTGTCAACTGGGGTCTTGTTTCTCTTCTACATAAGCCTCACTATCTGGCTGTTTATGCTTTCTTCCATTATTGCAGCATACCAAGCTGTAAAGGCAAAACCTGCACATCTTAAAGGCCTAGCCTTAGAAGTTATACAGCCTCAGGTCCACTGTATTCTACTAAGGAGGTTACAATGTCAACCCAGGAATTTCATCAAACAGATGAAAAATTGACTCCATTTCTTGATATGGGAATGAAATTCACATTGGAAGAAACATGAGATGTAAGAAATACTGTTGTTGTAGTCCTTGGAATCACAAAATACCACACAATGTCATGCAATTCTTTCTACATGTGCAAACAGAAGGGGTCACGTGAAGACACAGTAAGAAGGCAGCCACCTGCAAGCCAATAAGCTCTCACAGAATCTGGCACCTTGGTCTTGAACTTCCAGCCTCCAAAGCTGAAAAACTAAAGCTGTGTTGTTGGGGCCACCCAGTCTGGTATTTTGTAATGGCAGTTCTAGCTAAATAATACATGCCTTTACAAAGAATAGCCTTGAGAGAATTGATTCTGCAATGCACAGAGTCAATGTACCCTACAGAGTCAAAATTGTGTTGTTGAAATAATTGCCTATAAGTCCTTTCATAAAATTAAACAGACACACACACACACACACACAGAGTGTCGGCTTTCAAGTCCTGATAAGTGTATACATGCTGGTGGACTCATTATATCATTGGCTTCTGAAAACAAGAGCCCAGGCTTAGTCAGCAGGCAGTTCATTAAGTTGCTTTCTCAACTATGGATGCATATTCTCCCAGATTTTAAGCTAGTATATTCATATGTACATTACTGGTCATGAAGAAGAACAGCAATGTGATCATTTATTCAAGTAATCATTTCCTAAATGTGAATCATTTACAAGGCACTAAGGGAACAATAAATATACATGCTGCAAAGTATCACACAATCAAATATAGGATTGATTGATTGATTTATTTTTAATTTTTTTTAAGATTTTATGTATTTGACAGAGAGAGAGAGAGAGCACACAAGCAGGGGGAGCTGCAGAGGGAGAGAGAGAGAAGCAGGCTCCCCGCTGAGCAGGGAGCCTGATGTGGGACTCAATCCCAGGACCCTGAGATCGTGACCTAAGCCAAAGGCAGACACTTAACAGACCCAGGCACAACCCCCAGCCCCCAATATAGGATGTAAAGGCAGGATCAAAGATGATAGTAATGCTAGGAAGACTATGAAAATAATTTGTCTAAAAAGAGCAATTTTGAATACTTGTACTATGGATAAAGAGATATTGGTGTTATCCTTGTGCTTCCTAAAAATTATTTTTTAGGGATGTTTGGGTAGCTCAGTCGGTTGAGTGACTGACTCTTGGTTTCAGCTCAGGTCATGATCTCAGAGTCATGAGATCAAGCCCCACGTTGGATTCTGAGCTCAGCATGGAATCTGCTTAAGATTCTCTCCCTCTCTCTCCCCCCCTCACCCCCAGCTTGTGCTCTCCCCCACCGAAATAAATAAATCTTTAAAAATTATTTTTAGGGCGCCTGGGTGGCTCAGTTGGTTAAGCGACTGCCTTCGGCTCAGGTCATGATCCTAGAGTCCCGGGATCGAGTCCCGCATCGGGCTCCCTGCTCAGCGGGGAGTCTGCTTCTCCCTCTGACCCTCCTCCCTCTCATGCTCTCTGTCTCTCATTCCCTCTCTCTCAAATAAATAAATAAAATCTTTAAAAAATAAAAAAATAAAAAAAATAAATAAATAAAAATTATTTTTAGTTTTTGGTTAGCACCTATAATGTCATGTTTAAAAACTACTATCAACACTTGTCTTACTTAAACAGTAAGTGGTGTCATCTCTGTGACTTTGTTAGATTTATTAGCTTTGGAAATGTATGTCTCTTCTCTAGACAAAATGAAAGAAGTAGTTGAGAACTTTTTCTATGTTCTTGTGATGAAAGTTAAATTGTGTTGCCATTTGTTTGTGTTTCCAAAATAATCTTGATTTATTTAATAAATTAGTCTACCAAATTTTCTAAAAGGATGGATTATAATTTTTCTATTTTATTCATTTTTAGAGTTATATATTTTCACTGCCATATATACACACATTTGGTAAATATATTATACATATATATATAAATATATAATAAATAATTGTAATTATTGAGTAAAACAATTATGTAATCATTGAATTTACATATACATAACAACTTTTCAGTTGGCAGCAATAATAGAACATAAAACTGAAAGGATAAAACTTCCTCACTATGACCAAGTCTTACTTTCTTAACTTTCACTGTGTAGTCACACTGTTGTATTTGGTGAAAGAGGAAAAAAAAACTAATCACCATTAAACAGTTTCGAAATTCTGTTTGGTTGCCATGATTGCATGAGAGTGCATAATTTCTCTTTTGTTAATTGATCAAAGTGTCCTTAAGTAAAAAAAATACATAATAATATTTCAGAAGAATTTCTAGAGGCAAAACATACTCAGGCTATTAATATCCAAATTGACTTTCTATATTAATAAAATACAATTGATCTTTACGTTAGTAGATTTTAAACATTTTATTTCAAAGCAGATATTTTCTGGTTCCGCTAGAGAAGAATGTAAGTGAGAAGTGTAAAGATTTGGGGCTAGTGTTGATTAAACTTGCACCTTTCTTTCAAAATGATTTAACTAGCATGATCTTTGATTTCAGAGGAAAAAATCAGGGTACTGAAAAGATTCCAACAGCCTAGTGTACAAATCCTTTACCTGCAGTAAGTTTGAAAATATCAACAGAATAAGAAGCAGAGAACATCTATAAAAGTAAAGATTCATTCAACATGCATTAGCTGTTGCCTATTTCACACTCTGCCAGGTACTCAGGCTCTAACTGTGAGTAAAGCAGACATGGTATCAAAGAACCAAATATTTCAGAAACACTTAGCTGTGGGATCTCACCTGCTTTCACAAGCAAGGATAAAATCTGAAGGCAAAGTAGAAATTTACAAGGGGAAAGAAAGGAGTAAGAGTCTGTTTCTAGAAGAACAAGGGCAATGAAAAATCCCAAAGGCAAAACAAAAATAACATGCTGGATGGGATGAAATATAACAATAACTCAAAAGGCTCCAGGATACGGTGAAAGACTGGTGCTAAAGACGAAGCTAGAGAAGCAAGCAGAAGAAAAGTTCTGTAAACACTGCATTAAATTTTAAGTTTTACCCTAAGAATAAGAGAGAGTCATGGGATATTTTTTTTTAGGTATAGAACTACATGTTCCAATTTAAAATTGCCACTGTGAGGCGCCTGAGTGGCTCAGTCATTAAGCGTCTGCCTTCGGCTTAGGTCATGATCCCAGGGTCCTGGGATCGAGCCCCGCATCAGGCTCCCTGCTCCATGGGAAGCCTGCTTCTCCCTCTCCCACTCCCCCTGCTTGTGTTCCCTCTCTCACTGTGTCTCTCTCTGTCAAATAAATAAAATCTTTAAAAATAAAATAAAATAAAATTGTCACTGTGACTAGGATAGTTGAAAATAATTGGGTTAGAGAAAAAACAGAAGCAGAAGATGGAGGAGGCTCATACAGAAATTTAAGAGTTGTGTGTTTGTTTGTTTTTCTGATATAGGATATAATGTGAAGAGAGACCAGATTTAAGAGACTTACAGGTTGTTATGTCAAAAAGATATGTTAAATTATTGTAAGTGGAATGAGGGAGAAAGAAGAGCCAAGTACATTTCCAGGTTTGTGGCTTGGAAACCTGGATAAATTTCAGATCAAGTAGTTGATCATAATCACTTGTTCCGCTGAAACATAAGCACCTCTCCAAATCTTCCAGACCTACTGCCTATGTTCTATCCAAGATATCCCTACACTGCCATTTTATATTTTATTTATACACTTCCATTTGAAGTCAAATGAGAATGGAGACATAGTCTCTTAATTGACAAACATTTGTTAAACTCGCTTTACGTATGTGGAAAATAGTGTGTTAGGTATTCTCTGTGGGTTAAGTCTATTGGGGAGAGGGATAGATAGATGATAGAGAGATGATAGATGATAGATAGATGACAGATGATAAAAATAGATAGATAGATAGATAGATAGACAGATAGATGATAGATAGATTCTATATATATGAGTTCCTACCATCAATAAACTCAATAACTTTTTGAGACGTGAGGCATATGCAAGAATAACTACAACACTACTGGGAACAAAGTTATGAAAGTTCATAGAAAGTAAAAAATGCTCTAGCTACAAGGTCCATAAAAGATTCCTTCTCTATCAAAGACCAAAGTGGGTCAATCAAAAGCAGGGAAAGGAGAGTGTATGTTTTTAAAAAGCACTGAAGCATTGCTGTAGACAGATGGGAAATAGCAGCAGCAGATAGACCAGTCTGACAAATAGCTATAAGGGCAAAAGCTTTAGGCCAGCTCTAAATCTAAGAAAATAGCAAACATTTTTCTGAAAATACTGACTGTAGTTTTCTATCTAAAAAATCTAATTCCCTTACAGAGAGGCAAAGGCTGCTATATTTTCCTGTAATACCTATAGTTATTAATCTTTCTCAATCATTTTATATTTAAATATGGACAATACATGGCTATACATATAAATCTATTTTGAAAATGCAATATAGCGATATGTACATTTAGGGATAGCATTATGTAAGAAAAGGAACATAAAATGTTTAATCTCTCATTATGATCTCTTAATTTAGTATTTTGGTGAAATTTAAGAGTTCTAACTTAATTAGATCAGCAAATCAATAAGTCATCTTTGGATAGTATCATGATTCATCTCTTAAACCTTATCAGTGAGACAACATAAAAAAAAAAAAAAGTCTGTTGACCTTGATTCTTAACTCATTTCCAACACTGTTGCTTATTTTGTAGAAATAATTCACTGTGGATCTGGATTTAAAAAAACGACAACAAGAACAAGTTACGCATAAATAAATCTAAACTATATAGGATAGTTTATAGCTTCTTACATATATACTTACATATACTTCTATGAATTCCCTATGTTTTCTGCAGTATATTTTATGTAATAGGATATATATTCTTATCAGGGATGGAAAAAGCTTAATCCTGATAGATCTAAAGGAATAAATAAATAATAGCCACAAAAATAATAATTACATTATTATATAACAATAATTATTATTATTTAAATTTATGGACCAAATACTATGCCAATTGCTTTATATGTGAACATTTATCAAATTCTAATAATGGCCTTATGAAGAAGGGGCTATTATTACACTATTTAGTAGATGCTGAAACTAAAGCTTGTGAGAAGTAACCATCTCCTTAAGATCATACAGATTGTAATAGTGGTGATGTGTCTTATCTTTGGAGTTTATCTGCTCTCTATAGCCAAATGCCTAGAGAAAAAGAAGCCCAACACAGACCTAGTGGGGAAATCCCAAACCCTTATCCCTAACTCAGGGATAAGCCAGAGAAAGACAAATACTATATTACTTTTATGTAGCTTCTTAAAAAAAATAATTCATAATCTAATATACACAATGGAATATTATTTAGCTATAAAAAAGCAGAAAATCTTTCCCATTTGCAACAACATGAACATACCTTGAGGGCACAGTGCTAAGGGAAACAAGTCAGACAGAGAAAGACAAATAGCATATGACCTCACTTATATGTGAATCTAAAAACAAACAAACAAAACAAAACCAAAAACAAAAACAAAACAAAAAAAAAACCTCATAGATGCAGAGAACAGATTGGAGGTTGCCAGAGGCAAGGAGTGTGGAGTTGGACAAAATGGGTGAAGAGGATCAAAAGTTGCATACTTCCAATTATAAAGTAAATAAGTAAATAAGTCTTGGGTATGTAAAGTACAGCATGGTGACTTTAGTTAAAAATACTGTTATGTGTATTTCAAATTAGGTAAGAGAATAGATTTTAAAAGTTCTGATCACAAGTAAAATACACATGTAACTATGTGTGGTACAGAATGTTAACTAGACTCATGGTGATTATTTTAAAACATATGTGTATATCAAATCATTATGTTATACACGTGAAACTAATATGTTATGTCAATTACATGTTTCTCAATAAAAGAAAACCACAATGAGATATCACCATACACCTATCAGAATGATTAAAATAAAATGAAAAATGGTGATAACAACAACTGTTAGTGAGAATGTGAAGAAACCAGATCATTAATATAATGCTGGTGGAAAAGTAAAACGGCAAAGACACTCTAGATGTTCGTTTTAAAACTACAAATGGCCTTCCCATATGTGTTAATTAGGGTTCTGCACAGAAGCAGAACCAATAGGATATACTGGCAGGGGTTGATATGGCAGTCTTGAGGCAGATATTCTCCATTTTGAGGCAACCCACATTATTAAGGGCAATTTCTTTCACTTAAAGTTAACTGAATGTAGATATTAAACCGTATTTACAAAATATCTTCACAGTAACACCTACATTTTTTTATTAATATATAATGTATTATTAGTTTCAGAGGTACAGGTCTGTGATTCATCAGTCTTAATAACACCCAGTGCTCATTACATCACATGCCCTCCTTAATGTCCATCACCCAGTTACCCCATCTCTCCACCCCTACCCCTTCCAGCAACCCTCAGTTTGTTTCCTATGATTAATAGTCCCTTATGGTTTGTCTCCCTCTCTGGTTTCATCTTGTTTTATTTTTTCCTCTCTTCCCCTATGATCCTCTGTTTTGTTTCTTTAATTCCACATACAAGTGAGATCATATACTTGCCTTTCCCTGATTGACTTATTTTGCTTAGTATAATACCCTCTAGTTCCATCCATGTCCACACCTACATTAATGTTTGATTAAACAACTGGGGACCACAGCTAGCCAAAATGCTACTTAAAACTAATCATCATACCATATTACATACCAGCAGTTACATTCTTAGACATATATACCAGAGATATGAAAACTTATTTTCACCCAGCAATTTGTACACTAATGTTCATAAGCAGCTTGATTTCATAGCCAAAATCTAGAAAACTATCCTTCAGTGGATGAATGGTTAAATAAACAGTATGAAATAATACTCATAAAAAAAAGAACAGACTATTAATACAAGCAATGACTCAGATAAACCTCAAGGAAAGAACTCTGAGTGAAAAATCCCAATCTCAAAAGGATGCAAATTGTATGATTCTATTTGTATAATATTCATTAAATAACATAGTTATAGAAATGGAGAACAGGTTAGTGGTTTCTAGAGGTTAGGAATTGAGCAATGGTCAATGTGGATTAAATGGGTATTGCAAGGGAGTTTGTGGTAAACAAGGTAATTACCTTGATTGTGGTTATGGTTACATGAGGCTACATATGATAAAATTGCATAAATATACATACGCACACACACACAACTGATAAGATCTGAATAAACTTCATGGGTTGTACCCATGTCAATTTTTTTGTCTTTTACATTTTACTATAGTTATGCAAGATGTTAGTACCAGAGGAGGCTGGGTGAAGGGTACACAGGACCTCTCTGTACACTTCTTTGTACCTTTCTGTGAACCTGTATTTTAAAGTAACAGGTTTTCTTTAAAAAAATGAAGATAGACTAACAAGCACAAAAGTAACATAAACAGTTGGATTTGTGGTCATTCTTCATTAGCTTGTTTCATTAGTGTTGCTCATTTAAATGAGACATAGGCTCTCAAACTTTTTTGTTTAAAAAAGAAATTTAGCAATCTAGTGTAGACATGAAAATCCCCTGCCTATAAATCCTTTCAAGAAAATTTTGATTCCTAGAAGTTGGGGGATTAGAAGACAGCCTTGAACAGCAAGTTTTTTTCAGGATAGGTATCAGTTCCAGAGAATTGTTTTGCCAAATGTCTGACTTCTCCCAGGAAATCCTTTATCCACTGACTGAGGCAGCTGAATAGAACACAGCAAGTTTGAGGACTATTCTCCCCAGAGCTCCTTGCAGGCTGGATGATGGTTTGTTAGTTCTAAACCACAATTCAGTATCTGTCTCTGCCCAATCCTGTTTCCTTCCTCTTTTCACCAGTATCAATCTCTGATAAACATCTTGCCTTCCCCAACCCAAAAGAAATGACCTATATGTGTTAGGGCAAGTGCACCTAATGAAATATCGTGCCATTAACTAAAGTGATGTTTTTGAAAAAGTTAATTACTTAGCTAATATTTATTTTATAATGTTTATATATATTATATATTTATATATAATTTTATAATGTTAAATAACTATAGGTATTGAATTTGTAAGATGATTGCAATATGTGAATGTATACACATAAAGAAAATAAATACACAACTATATAAATAATACCTATTTCTGAGTAGTAGGATTATGTATTATTTGTATTCTAGTTGCTATGTTTTATAGAATTGTATTAATCTTCTGTAATAATCATGGATTATTCTTATAGTTAAAAAAAATAGATACCATATGATCAAAAACTGTGTAAGAATGCCAAAGTAAGGAAGAAAGTTAATTTTCACTCAAAACTTAATTGGAATTCAATCTTCATCTGTGAAACAAGTTTATTTTATTTTATTTCTATTCTTCCCTTACATTCAATATCTTACCAGAAAAATTCTTCATAGATGAGTTTAATTGTTAAGCATATAGTGCTTGGAACTAACTTGGGTAATGATCATACCTAAAAGTAGAGATGATCTCCATCTTAGGGCTGCAATTTCCCACTTTTGAAATAGAAATTTCATCCATAGCTGCTATAAGGACAAATAAGTGTTTTACGTATAAACTTTAGAAAAATTTAGAAGGTAACTTTTAGGTCAACTATTCTAAAAGGTGGATTATAACCTTTAATGATAGCTTGAAATGAAATTCTGTGGTAATTCTAACACATGATGGCCTCATTTGGATTTGCTATGAAGGTTTTAATTATAAAATTGATTAAATAACACAATTCCTTTAGTGCATCATTTAGCTTTATACCAATTTCTAACCTTTTCATTCCAGATTTTTCTAAATAATGAAAAAAACCCAAAGCATATATGTACAAAATGGTAATACACTTGTTTGTCATTTTTCTACTTTTTTTACAAATAACTTTTTCTTCATAAAAACCTTCACTTTGTCCTAAAATAGGATTATTTTGATGCTTGGAAAAAGCATATTTAATCTTATTTAACCCTACAAAGAATCCCATTAATTTATTTATAATATCCACATTTGACAAATAAGCATAATGAAAGTCTGAACTATTATCATTTTCACATACTGCATAACTAAATAAGCAGTAAAACAAGATGTTTACCTTAGACAAGGGTTTCTGAAATTGCTGCCAATGGACTTTCAGTATTAGAAACTAGTGGGAGTGATGATAAGAAATGATAATCCTTAAATTCCACCCTTCAATTACCATAACTAGACATTTTGAGGATGAAAATTCAGATATGTTAATTTTCAACAGGCTAATTGGGTGGTTCTGAGGGATATAAAAATTTGAAAAACTTTGTCCTGGGCCTTTTGTGTTTCCTACTTTTTTAACTATACAGGTAATAATTTAAATTTGGATATATAATATAAAAATATGAAAACACACATCTGTTTTAATATATACATTTTTCAAGATACTATTAGACAACTCATTATTTTTTTTAAATCAATGAATGAATGATATTGCTTAGCTTAGAAGTATCAAATTGCAGCCAAATTTGACAAGTTGGTAATACCTACCTGAAGTATTAATCTGAAAAAAATTAAGGTTGTATCTAGACAAAGGAAAAAAGTGCTATAATCTATTAACTTAGACTTCTATAAACAAAGAACAGATAAATGGCACCATACTTGCCAAGTGTGTACTAGCCTTGAAATAGCTGTTATTATACCTATACCTTGATGTTTAAGCTGCCTTGTGGCACTAACTTTACAACCAGTATTGTTAGTAGCAAAAATTCCAAATTAGTAACCAGTAAAACTTGGATTCAATTGACATATTCACCATGGAAACGGGAAATAGCATTTCCAAGTCTCAATTTTTGAAAGTAGGTACACACACAGCATGTCTTTAATGGATTTTAATTTTATAAAGAATACATGAATATATGTAAATCTCTTTACATAATGGTTGCCTGAGGAGTTCCACAGACCCTATTGCCAATGAAACAACAATGAATGGTGAAAATCATAAAAGTATAAATATATACACTAACGAAACAATTACTTGAGCAGTAGTTCAGATGTGTTCCTAGGAGAAAAAGTCTCTGGAAATTTTTCCAGAGGAATATAAAAAGTGAAGTATTTCTTCAAGAAAATCTACTAAATGTCAGTGAGAACAGTAAGAGTCTGAGGCACTTAAGCCACAAACCATTCCCTCCCTTCTGCAACCCCTCAGTCATGTGCCATAATACCTCATTTGGAAGGATAGGCAGCCAGCATCCTCTTTCTCCCCAGCTCTGTGTTGCAGAGACTACATACCAGGTGAATGAAGCTGAGAATATGAGGGCTCCCTTTTTCCACACCGCCCTCAATCAGGTAGAGGCTCTAAATCAGTTAATGAAAGGTAATAATATGGGAACCTTAGTCATCCTCACTCTAACTAATTCATAGGGGTTCCTTGCTATGAAGATAAGCCAATTCCACCAAGTGCATCACCCCATCACAGCACCCTGGTCATAAAGCAGGGTTTTCATTCCAAGTGAAGCAGGACACCAACCATGTCTAAAGCTCTGGAGCAGTGATTCAGAAATTTTCCTCAGGGGAAGAAGAAGGCCATAAGAACAGAGAACTCTGAAGCTCTCTCCAAGGGAAGTGACATTATTTCTAACAGAGTGAGGGGACGTCAAGCTTAGGGCATTCTTGAAAACACAGGAAATCTGGATGTTAAGCAATTAGGAACAGGCTGGCAGCTCCATGACAGCAACAAGAAGCAGAGGTTAGCTATTTTACCAAAGAGAACCAGAGAAAGAGACAGCTGATAAAAGCTCTTTTGTGGTCAGAGAAAATCTCAAAGATCTTTCTCAAAACTACCTTCCAAAGGGGTCCAAATTCAACTGGATTAGACTTCGGAGTAAGTTATTGTCCCAACCACTGATGCAAACAAAAGAGCAACCAGTCAGCAATTAATGGATAACTGTAAAACTTACAAAACCCTCAGCAAAAATATCAAGGAGAGATAGTCAAAAGAGAACCTGCTAAAACACTGTCATCACGGGGTAACCAATTGGGCATGCCCAACTGTACCCTCTGAGGAGTGACATCGAAAACCTCAGATATAGGGAAAATAGACTTCACTAAAACAGTACAACTAAGGCACTAAAAAGCAAAACAAACAAACAAACAACAATAACAACAAGCTCCAGAATGGGGGTCAGGCATCAGAGTTACTAAAATATATCATCTAAAATATCCAATTATAAAAGATAATATAATAAACTTTAAATTTATGCATGTTCTCCTTTCTTTTGTTAGTCTTTAATGGCATGCAATTAGGTAAAATAAAAAATATAGTATTATACTATTGGTCTTGTATATAGATGTGATTTGTATAACAATAATAACAAAAAAGAGGAAAAGGGAAAACAGCTGTAGAGAAGTAAAAGTTCCATATCTCACTGGAATTAAATTAGTGTGACTGAGAAGTAAATTCTGATAAGATATATATGATAAGTGCTAAAGCAACTACTAAGATAATAACTAACATAGGTATGAAAAACATTATTAAAGGAATTAAAGTGTTATACTAGAATATACTCATTTAGTGCCCCCCCCCAAAAAAAAAACAGTAAAGGAGGAACAGAGGTAGTGGAAAAAAGACATGAAATGTATAGAAAATCAGAAGCAAATGGCAGCAGAAATTCAACTATGTAATATAACAACATTAAATGTAAAAAGGTTAGGGGTGCCTGGATGGCTCAATCGGTTAAGCATCAGACTCCTGATTTTGGCTAAGTCATGATCTCAGGGTTGTGGGATCAAGCCCCATGTCGGGCTCCATACTCAGCAGGAAGTTTGATTGAGATTCTCTCTCTCCCTCTCCCTCTGCCCCTCGCATCTGCTCTCTCTAAAATAATAAATAAATAAATCTTTTTTAAGGCTATAAAAAGGTTAACAATCCAAAAGGGAAAGATTATCAGAATGGATTTTTAAAAATCCAACTGTATGTCCTATACAGGAGACACATTTTAGATTCAAAGATACAAATAGATACAATGTAAAGGATAGGAAACTATGCATTATGCAAAGAGTGGCCATAATAAGGCTGGATGGTAAACTACTATTAGACAAAACAGACTTTACAATAGAACATTACTAGTAATAAGAGGAACATTTTATAATAATAGAAGTGTCAGTCTTGTCCTATTATAAACATACATGCACTTAACAACAAAATATATGAAGCAAAAACTGACAGAATTGAATGGAAAAAGCCACCTCTATTTAATATTTTACTAAAGTTTCTAGCCAAAAAAGAATGTTGGGAAGAAAAAATAATTAAAGGTATACATATGGAAAAGAAAAAAGTAAGGCAATTTCTTTTTGCCCGATACATAGAAAATTTTAAGAATTCACTAATAAATCTATTAGAAATGGTAAAAGAGTGGAGTGAGGTTGTGAGATCTAAGACCAATATGCAGAAAGCAACTCATTCTATGAGGCCAGCATTACCTTGATCCCCAAACTAGGCAAAGACCCCATCAAAAAGGAGAATTTCAGACCGATAAATCTGATGAATATGGATTCCAAAATCCTCAACAAAATCCTAGCTAATAGGAACCAGCAATACATTAAAAGGATTATCTACCACGACCAAGTGGGATTTATCCCTGGGATGCAAGGGTGGTTCAACATTCCCAAATCAATCAATGTGATAGAACACATTATAAGAGGAGAGAGAAGAACCATATGGTCCTCTGATGCAGAAAAAGCATTTGACAAAATACAGCACCCTTTCCTGATTAAAACTCTTCAGAGTATAGGGATAGAGGGAACATTCCTCAAGTTCATAAAATCCATCTATGAAAAACCCACAGCAAATATCATCCTCAATGGGGAAAAGCTGAGAGCCTCTCCCTTAAGATCAGAAATACATCAAGGATGCCCACTCTCGCCACTATTGCTCAACATAGTACTAGAAGTCCTAGCCTCAGCACTCAGACAACAAAAAGAAATAAAAGGTATTCAAACTGGCAAAGAAGAAGTCAAACTCTCTCTTTTCACAGATGACATGATACTTTATGTGGAAAACCCAAAAGACTCCACGCCCAAATTACTATAACTCATTCAGCAATTCAGTAATGTGGCAGGGTACAAAATCATTGCACAGAAATCAGCTGCTTTCTTATACACTAACAATTAGAGAAATTAGAGAAACAATTCCATTTACAATAGCACCAAAAACCTTAAGATACTTTGGAATAAACCTAACCAAAGAGGTAAAGGATCTATACTCTAGGAACTACAGAACACTCATGAAAGAAATTGAAGAAGGCACAAAAAGATGGAAAAACATTCCATGCTCATGGATCGGAAAAATAAACACTGTTAAAATGTCTATGCTACCCAGAGCAATCTATACCTTCAATGCCATCCTGATCAAAATTCCAATGACATTTTTTAAAGTGCTGGAGCAAACAATCCTAAAATTTGTATGGAATCAGAAAAGACCCCGAATCGCCAAGGAAATGTTGAAAAAGAAAAACAAAGCTGGGGTCATCACGTTGCCCGATTTCAAGCTATATTACAAAGCTGTGATCACGAAGACAGCATGGTACTGGCACAAAAACAGACACATAGACCAATGGAACAGAATAGAAAACCCAGATATGGACCCTCAACTCTATGGTCAAATAATCTTTGACAAAGCAGGAAAAAAC
>NC_138375.1:82141275-82169780 GCF_054177405.1 Leptonychotes weddellii | reverse complement strand
GTCAAGCAGAGAAAGTCAATTATCGTATGGTTTCACTTATTTGTGGAACATAAGGAATAGCATGGAGGACATTAGGAGAAGGAAGGGAAAAATGAAGGGGGGTGGGGAATCAGAGGGAAAGATGAACCATGAGAGACTGTGGACTCTGAGAAACAAACTGAGGGTTTTAGAGGGGAGGGGGGTGGGGGATGGGTTAGCCTGGTGATGGGTATTAAGGAGGGCATGTACTGCATGGAGTGATGGGTGTTATAAGAAAACAATGAATCATGGATTACTACATCAAAAACTAATGATGTATTGTATGGTGACTAACATAACATAATAAAATTAAATTAAAAAAAAAGAATAAGATACTTCAAAATGAGCTTAACAAAAGAAGTGTAATTTTAGACACAGAATTTACTGTCCCATATGATAGACATTTCTATAATTTATTTCATTATTCCCTAGTATTAGACATGTAAATCATTTAAATAACTTTATTATAAAACAATACCACAAGGATTAATGTCATTATTGTGCCTTTATCTAGGTATTTCAAAGCCATAAGTGTAACTGCTGCCTCAGAAACTATATACATCTAGATAATCTATATACATCTAGATAATCTACATAAAACCAAATTGCCCTCTAAAAAATATTGCAGATTTTTATACATCTACAGCTACATATAGATTTTTCACATCAGTTTGTTTGTACGTCTCTTCTAAGTTCCCTGATTGAACTATTTATCAAATTATTTACCTTTATTATTAAATTTAAGTTTCCTTGTATTTCCTCATTCAGCAAGTATTTAATGAGAGTCTATTATAAGCCTCATATCATTCTACTTACTGGGTTGCTGTAGCTTTCTGCTGATATCCTTCATCAAGCTTAGCAATTTTCCTTTAAAACCATGTTTGATAAAAACATGTATTAATAAAAGATTAAAAATTGTAGTGATGAAAAAAGTCTACAGAGATACATTTTATGGTTTTCCTTTCTGGATCCGTTGTTACTAAATGTGTTACTTATATTCTTGCATAAAATGATTTTATTAGTGTATTTTTATAGATTAAATTTTCCAACAGCTAACTTTAAAAATTTTGCAACTAAGTTCATAAAAGAGAATGGTTTATATTTTAATTTTTTAGACTTTTCCTTTCTTGCTATGGCATCATGAATTGGATAATCATGCATCATTTACAAACATCCCTTACAAACATCTATACAACATGGAAATTCTTTATTTGTACACTTGGTAGAACACATCCAAGGAAATACATAGTTTCATTTCTTTCTTATAGAATATATTTAATTAGGGGCGCCTTGGTGGCTCAGTTAGTTAAGCGTCTGCTCTGGGCTCAGGTCATGATCCCAGGGTCCTAGGATCAGCCCCCATCAGGCTTCCTGCTCAGCACGGGGCCGGGGGGGGGGGGGGGGGTCTGCTTCTCCCTCTTCCTCTGTCCCTCCCCCTTCCCCTGCTTGTGCTCTCTCCCTCTCAAAAAAATAAAATCTTTTAAAAAAAGATATTTGATTATATTTTAGTATTTTTTATTTAAATTCTTTTAATACTTGAAAAACACAGATTTTTCTTTTTCTTCTTAAGTTTGCTAATTTAATTTCACTGGAGAGTCTCCAATTTGGAAAATGTTTGTATTTTTATTAATTGTGCATGGTTTATTCACAATTTTAGACATCTATATCTGAAATTGTCCCCCTTTTTTTATATAATCTGGTTGGTTTCTTTCCTTTCAAATTCCTACCATCTCACAGCCATTCTTTAACATTCACATATATATGTTTGGAATTATTTATGTTCTGATGTATGACAACATTTAATTATTTAATATTTTCTTCATAGATTGGTTCTAAACACTAAAACCACAAAAGTGGTAATTAAACTATTATGATTATATAAATATTTCACCTTGTAGATACATTTACTGTTAAGATACATTTACTATAGATACATTACTGATATTGGGATATTTTTTCTTTCTTTCTCCTTCTCTTCCTTCCTACCTTTTTTTTTTAAGTTCAGTATAATGACCAGTGTAAAATTTGTAGCAAAATATTCCTTAGTTGAAACTGAATTACTTTTTTCCTGAAATAATTTCCTATAGCATACCAAATTTTAACATGAGTTTTATTTGGATCCATGTTTCTCATACATTTCCTCTGCTTTTATTTATCCTTATTTTTCCCTAGTTTAGTGGATTTATGTTTTCTTACCATGTTACCAACATTATCTCTTTTGTTATTTAATATTTAGCTTCAAAGCCATTCCATTCATATTAAAAACTTATTTCTTGGAACCCTCAACTTCCTTTAGTTGTTTCAAATGATTGCTTTTTCTATCTCCTTTTTAGTAGTTCTCAGGATTTCCTTCCTGTTGCTGCATGATTATTGTTATAATACAGTGTTTTCCACACATTGTCCTATTCTTTTCTTTACCATTTATTTATAGTTCATACTCAAAGTAACTTTTTCAGAAAGTACATAGAAGGTAAAATTTCTTTCTTCTTTCATATCTGATATTTTTCTTTTGTTCTCTCAACTGATATTTTATCTGAGTTTAGAATTAGAAATTTAATTTTCTTTTTTGCTAAGACATTTAAAGCTATAACTCAGCTGTTGCCCAGAATTCCATAGTGATAAGGAGAAGGACTCTGCTCTAAGGAATTAGATGACTTTTAAAAAATAAGTTTCACACTCATATAATTTACTGTGTTTTCACATAACAACTTAAACATAATTGATGTTATTGTACAAATTTTTAAAGCTCCCTTCTTTAGATTTAAGTTTCAAATGCTTAATTTTTTTATCATAATCACTATAAGAGAGTAACTGTTGACTGTATCCTTCTATTACAAACTATTGAAACAAAGTGCGTTATGTCCTATTTCTTGCACTAATATTTACATGGATGACAGATTTGAGTATTAAAGTGGTTTTCCTTGTGTGAGTTTTATAAATAAATTGGGAACATCCATAAAATGTATTCTTAGGGGTTTTCTAAATTTTACTGTAAAAAAAAAAGTTTAAGATAGGAAAAGCATCCTGTTTAAAATCTTTCTACATGTTTCTTCCATTATCAAAGTTCACCTCAAAACTACTTAGCTTTAGTCAGAAAGCCAATAAGTGTTTCTTTAAAGAGCAAAATTGAATGAGAGTTTAACAGGTAAGGACATCAAAATAGCACACTCTGCACAAGCCCCAGGGAAATAATGTTGATATATTTCAGCACAATTGTTTAAAAAGAAAGTTTTACTCTAATACTCAAATTCCTTGAGTATTAGAAATTATTTAAGAATTACCATGATAAATATTTCAGAGTCTTTATAAAACAAATGTTGTGGGTATAATCACGCATACAAATACATACACACACACACATGCACGCACACACTCTCACAGCCATACTCCAAAATGAACATTTAAAAAATTTAAAGAAAGAGGGGTGCCTGGGTGGCTAAGTCGGTTAAGTGTCTGCCTTTGGTTCAAGTCATGATCTCTGGGTCCTAGGATAAGCTCCACATAGGGCTCCCAGCTCAGGGAGGAGCCTGCTTCTCCCTCTCTTCCCTGCTCCTGCTTTCTCTCACTATCTCTGTCTCTGTCTCCAATAAATAAATAAAATCTTTAAAAAAAAAATTTTAAGAAAGAAACCATTGGCTAACTTTATGTGTAAATCAGAGTCACCAATTGCAAATGTATAGGCATTTAAAAACTGTCTTTTGTTTAGAAACCAGTTTATTAGCCTGTCAACACAGATTAAGGTTTAGAAACTTAAAGTGGATGCTTATCTATTTCAGGTTAGAAGCCAATTTATAAAAACATCTTTGTATGTCATTAAAAGTACAGACTTACTAATATCTGACTGATAGAATTAGCCCAGTTACTTGGCCGATCTCATTTTGAATTTATATATTTAGATATTAAAGAAATAAAGATTTTCTTTTATTTCCAAACTTTCAATGGCTAAGCTTTTTGATTATAAATTAATTACAGATACAGAGTAAATTCTGCAGAACAATTAAGATAACTGAAACATTAGTCAGGTGTTTTAAAAATAAAGATGCAAATATAAACATTATCAAATTATAGTTAAAGAGAACAGAAAAAAAAATTATGAAATGGAAAACATAGATATCTTCTAAGCAGTTTCTTGGATATTTTCTAAGCAAAAATAATGTAGTCTACCAGTAAAGCCTAAACTATGAAGAAATTCCAGTGTTAATATTTAAGCATTTTAAATAAATTATCTGTCATTTTGTAATAAGTAGTTTTATAGAACACTTGTATTTACTTATGAGAAAACAAAATGTTTTGACATGTTTATTACCAGGTTTTTTTGTTGTTGTTGTTAAGATTTTATTTATTTATTTGAGAGAGAGAGAATGAGAGACAGAGAGCATGAGAGGGAGGAGGGTCAGAGGGAGAAGCAGACTCCCTGCCGAGCAGGGAGCCCGATGTGGGACTCGATCCAGGGACTCCAGGATCATGACCTGAGCCGAAGGCAGTCGCTTAACCAACTGAGCCACCCAGGCGCCCCAGGTTTTTTTTTTTTTTTTTGGAAATATTTTATTTATTTGACAGAGAGAGACACAGTGAGAGAGGGAACACAAGCAGGGGGAGTGGGAGAGGGAGAAGCAGACTTCCTGACGAGCAGGGAGCCCAATGCGGGCTCGATCCCAGGACCCTGGGATCATGACCTGAGCCGAAGGCAGACACTTAATGACTGAGCCACCCAGGCGCCCCTGTTTATTACCAGTTTAAGGAACACATTTTTAAAAATGATTGTGTCCAATATCCAAAACCTTAGAAACACTAGAAAACAGTATGTGTGTGTGTGTGTCTGTATGTATGTATATGTGTACATGTATGTAATATAGTACAGTGTATATATATAGTATAGTGTAGTGTACACAGTATTTGGTACATATGTATATTTATTTTAGTATATAGTGTGTATATATATAGTGTATGTATATGCATGTATGTGTATATGTAGTATAGTTGTCTATAAATACAATATAGTGTGTATGTATATATAGGTGTGTGTGTGTGTGTGTGTGTATCCCATAAGACCATATACACATGTGATGGTCTTATGGGATAAATGACTGTTAGAGCAAAAAGCTAAGGGGGTTTTGGTGGCTTTTAAGGTTTCACATTTTTGCAGACTTATGCAGAAGATATTGTGTGAGGAATTCTAACAGTGTCTATCCAATTGGTATGATACTAACACAGTGAAAGCACTAAAATAAATAGAACCAGATAGAAATTTTATCCAACCAGTACCTGTTAAGAAACTCAATTCCTTACAGATTCTTAGTGGGATTATAAAGAACACCACTGAAATAAAAATAAAAGTAGTTTCATTGAGCCAGGATACATTCTCTGTTACTGTTTATATGGTGTTCAAATCAATGCCATCATCAGACACTACCTCTTGTTTGCAAGATGTGAAGAAATACAAAAGACCTTGGATGGTTATCTCTGAACAATATCTACACCTCATTTCTACAGAATGCTGGCCTCTTAGCATTTTTTTCCCCAATACTATATTACTCTATTGGCCACTCTGACTAATCCGATGGAAAAAGAATTGAACAAAATTCAATCATTTTGTCTCATACAGAATTTAACGAAGGCTATTAACAATAGGACTCTGAAAAGCAGAAAGAGGCTAATCTGCAGCCTGTTCACCTGAACTATGCTGTTTCCCAGGCCCAATCAGCTGAACAAATTCCATAAACCCACAGGCTCTAACTTTGAAAGTCAAATGTCTTTCTCCAAGTTTCTGTATTTAGCCTTTCCATTTGGCTTGAAGCATTAAAAAATGTAAAGCAGAATAATTAGCAATTGCCGCAAGGAGAAAATCTAGGGGAAATCTATCATACAAAAGAACCTTGGCCAATGAGGGACGATGGCCTAAATGCTTGCTAGGGTTGAGGTTGTGTCATTGGTTATTTCAGCTAAAGTCAGGGAAAACTTTCTTATGACAATTTCTAATTAGTAACTCCCATTATAGGGAGAATTCCCCACAGGTATGCATAAATAATGAGTCCCTTTGGGAAGCTCTCCTGAGTAATCAAGGATACCTTCTTTGGGGAAATCTTATCAAAGACTACATAATGTATGGTATATATATATATATATTTTTTTTTTTTCCCTTAAATATTTGAATGCTTCTTCTGACTTACCACTAAGATATGAATCATGGTTTATTCGGGAGGGAGCCAAATTAATGACTGGTTTCCAATATAAGAAATACAATACCGGGAAATGTGTGGCACTCTGGAAGGAAAGTGTTGTATGCAATAGTAGGGGAAAGGACCTACATCATTTGGGGACACAGGTAGATAAGGCATCTAAAAGGCTTCTGATACATCTCATTAACCTTAAATTTCCAAGTTCAACTAACATAATTTAGTGCTTTTTTTAGAGGTTCTATCATATCTGTCCATATGACCAAATGGAGACATTTGTCCATACTGTGGAATGATGAAACAATAGCTATGAAAATGTAAATAGGGAGAACATCCAGAAGTATTGATAGGTGTTTGGCCTAGGATGCACAGGACTTGGAATCTGATAAACTTCATGGTAAGTTTACAGAGAATGGAACTCAAATCTTAATCAGAGCCATGTGACAGGATGAAAAATCCAGCAGTCAGTTAAATTTGAGTTATCTAGAACAGTTTGTGAGAGCATCACCAGTGGATTTTTCTTTGGCAAGAAGACTCTAGGAATGGTTCTAAATGGCAAAGATCATTAATATACCTCCCTCCTCCATACTTCCAAAGGTCTAACTTAGCACTCTTTTGCTATCTGTAAACGTGAAAAATAAAATTCTGCATACATTCCAGTAGCTACAATTTCACCTTTTTTCTCTTCCCTACCCTCACCCAGACCTTTCATCTGGAAGAGTCATATGCAAAAGGGACAAGGAAATTTTTATAAGTAAATTTAGAAAGGCATATTATGGCACCAACATTGGTCTACAAGAATCATTGCACAAGGACTGAAAGTAGTAAACTAAAAGAAAGAGTGATTATTATACCTATAAGCTAAAACTAGGTCAATCTAGCAAGAAGACCTCAGTGTATTAACCAGAATTAATTGAATCCCTTGGGACTTCTTTTGGCCAGGCTGGAGCAAGTAACAATCAGGCTAGCCTGGAACCACTAATAGAGGAAAGAATAAAGCATCATGACTGGGAGTGGTCAAGGTGAAATCCTGAATTTTTAAAATGGGTCTATATAACCTCCTATACCTTTTATCTTCATCATTACACAGAAACAGACAAGACAGGGTGATCTTCTGGGACAGCCACATTCAACGACCACATTATCTTATGTGATTAAATATGTCATTCAGGAGGAGGCTAAAAAGCTGTTCAGTGCCTAATACTGTTAGTTTGCCAGCAGCAGATGGCAATATGAGAGGTGCAGTCTCAATGAGCAGCTTGATTTAATTTGGCTTCATCACTGAATGAGCCCTTACCATGGGCATATACAAGAGTGATTCAGATAGTTTGATGGGCATCCACAAATTGTTTCTACAGTTCATGTCCCCAAAGACTTTAATTGCTAGACTCTAGTTACCATGTGGCAGACCAAACTACTAAGGCATTGGCAAGATCCAACAAATCAGAAAACAGAATGAGGCTCACAAAATGAAGAACTGACCAGAGCTCCAATGACCACCTTGAGTTCTTCCCACCCAACAGAAACTGTTTTTGGTTGTGTATAGCCAGTACTGAATTTGAACAACCACTGAAGTACATTGGAAACCACTGTACTTCATCACTGAGGGTAAACTGTGGACCAAGAACTTCAGTGAACCAGTGACTTGGCTTCACATGGCAAAACAGGGAACAGATTTTTCCCCAAAGAGAAAGCTACCATTTTTCATGTAATCTCACAATGCTGCTAAGGCCAGGCTAGCTGCATTCTTGAATATTGTCACCATTTCTGTTGGTCTCCTTGGAATATCAGAAATAATTTTAAGCTCATGGTCATTCATCAGTAAGTTTTAAAAAATATATGTTTACAATGAATTTCTAGCACTTGCAGGTCTTTTAAAGCAAAACCCAAAATTCAATTACCACAAAGGAAAGCTTGCTGGAGGATATAAAAGAATAATTAACAAAATTTCTATAGATTATAACATAAAAGCCACATAAAGGAACATTATGCATTTCTACTTAATTTTCCTAATAGAAAAAAAATTCTTTTACAAAGTCAAGATGAGGCAGGAGGCAGCAAAAGAAAAATGGGAAGAAGAAAAAAAAGTTGTAGAAATGTCTAATTCACATATCAAAATGTGTAAAACACACTAGAAATAGAATGAGACCAAATACAAGTGATCCCACAAAGTCATAAAATGTCATAAAGTGTTGATGGATATTCACTGTTTTCCAGAATGTTGGTAAATGTGTAATCAGAAACATTAGTAGTATAAACATAAATTGATTTGACATTTTGGGAGGTCAGTTTTGCAATATGAACTGGTATTTTAAGAACAGCAGTATGTATCCACATAATTCATCTTTTAGAGATGCATTCCATGTTGAAAAAGTCAAGTGAAAAATGATTCTGGCACAAGAATGTTTATCAAAAACTTATAAGAGTATAAAGTTGGAAATAAATATCCATCAACAGGGAATTTTTTACATGTATTATAGCAGAGCTTTTATAAAGAAAGAATACTGTGTAAATATTAAAATTGTTAATATATAACTCTAATACTTGACAGGAGAAAAGGATCACAATATGTAACAAATTAAAATGTGAAAAGAATGCAATATAGATAGCAGCTTATGAGGAGATAAAGGGCATGCCCTTAGGTTACAATAGTATATGAAGCTCAAAGTCCACCAAATAATAAAGCATTTCATTTTTCCATTTTCCCTTATATAGATATATCCTTCAATAACTGTTTAGAAATAGCTACCTGTGAACTGTATATTATTCAAGCGTTTATAAATAGACTACAAATATTTGCAGTCAAATCTTATAATTCTATGTATGTATGTATGTCTCTATCATTTGTCTATATAACTATGTATACATCTATGTGTGCATGAAAAAGAAAAACAACAGAAAAAAAAAATTCCATGAAAATTTTAAAGATTATGTCTATGGATAATAGAATGGCTTATGTTGTGTTTTTCTCCCCTTAATTGTTAATGTTGAGCATATAGGTTTTATAAACAGAAGGGAAAAATAACTTTTAAAAAGTGCTTTATTTTTATTATTAGAGTTACTCCATTTCAAGATTTTTATAGTTTAGTAATCTAAATATTGTCTGCATTATCAGATAAAATAGGTTAAAATGTAATCATTACATGTGACAGATGTGCTCATTTGAATTGATGAATCAAAAATATTTTCATAGGACACAGAACTATGGGCACAGCACTATTATAGATGTTATGATTATCCCAAAGGAATGTAACTTGCTCTTTCTAACATGGAAGATTCTACAAGTTAAGTAGGAATTCAAGACAATTATGCATATTCATATAACTTATACTGTTAATTACAAAATGTGTGGTACAAAAGACAGCACAATGCAGAATGACCCCAGCTGTCTGAGGTCCCCACAACAGCTGCTCATCCCCTGTGGAAGAGGACCAGTGCACAAATATGCAGGCACTGTGTGCCCACCCGTGCATGATTTGCAGAACTCTCAACCACCAAAGTCTTGGCAGTGGAGGCATGTCCCCTCTGGCAGAGGACCCACACCACCTTTTAAAAGTAGCATCCCACCCACTACTTTCACTAATAGAAGACATAGCTGACTTTTCTAGCACACAGAAACAGACACAGAGAGTTAAACAAAATGAGGAGACAGAGGAAAATGTCCCAAATGAAAGAACAGGACAAAACCACAGCAAGAGACCTAAACAAAACAAATATAAGCAATATGCTTGATAGAGAATTTAAAGTAATAGTCATAAAGATACTGGACTTGAGAAAAGAGTGGTAGACATCAGTGAGACCCTTAACAAAGAGATAAAAAAGAACCAATCAGAGATGAGGAACACAACAAGTGAAATTAAAAATACACTAGTTGGAATAAGTAGCAGTTAGAGGAAGCAGGGGAATGAACTGATGATGTGGAAGACAGAATGATGTAAAGTAATCGAGCCGAGCAGATGAGAGGAAAAGAATTACACAAAATGAGAAGAGACTTATGGAACTCAGTAACTCCATCAAACATAACATCTGCATTATATGATTCCCAGAAGAGAGAGAAAAAGGGGTAGAAAATTTACTGAAGAAGTAATAGCTGAAAACTTCCTGAATCTGGAGAAGGAAACAGATATCCAGATCCATGAGGTACAGAGATTTCCCCAACAAAATCAACCCAAGGACCACACCAAGACATACAGTAATTAAAATGGCAAAAAGTAGTGATCAAAAGAGAATTTTAAAAGCAGAAAAAGAAAGGAAGGCTGTTACATACAAGGGAATACCATAAGCTATCAGGAAATTTTTCAGCAGAAAATTTTAGACAAGAAGGGAGTGTCATGATATATTCAAAGTGCTGAAAGGAAAAAATCTTCAGCCAAGAATACTCTGCCCAGAAATCTGTAATTCAGAATAGAAGGAGAGATAAAGAGCTTCCCAGACAAATAAAAGTTAAAGAAGTTAATGACCACTAAATCAGTCCTTCAAGAAATGTTAAAGAGGACTCCAAGTGGAAAGATCATTAAATAAGAGTAAGAAAATAGGAAGTGAATAACAGTAAAAATAAGTATATCTATAAAAATCACTCAAGGGACTCACAGAATAAAAGGATGTAAAGTATGACACTGTATAGCTAAAATGTGGGGGAAGAGGAGTAAGTGGGCTCAAACTATGTGACCATCAAATTAATATAGATTGCTATATGCAGAAGATGTTATATACAAACCTAATGGTAACAACAAATCAAAAATGAGTAAGAGATATGCAAAAAATAAATAGAAAGGAATCCAAGTATATCACTAAAGAAAGCCAGCAAACTGTGATATAAGAGAGCAAGAGAAGAAGGATCAGAGAAGAACTACAAAAACAACCAGAAAACAAGTAACAAGTAACAAAATGATAATAAATACATACCTATCAAAAATTACTTTTAATATAAATGGATGGGGTGCCTGGGTGGCTCAGATGGTTAAGTGTCTGCCTTCGGCTCAGGTTATGATCCCAGGGTGTCCTGGGATCGAGCCCCACATCGGGCTCCTGGCTCAGCGAGGAGCCTGCTTCTCCCTCTCCCTCTGCCTCTCTCCCTGCTCATGCTTTCTCCCTCCCTCTCTCAGTATCTCTGTGTCTCAAATGAATAAATAAAAAAAAATATATAAATGGACAAAATTCTCCAAACAAAATACACAGGGTGATGGAATGGATAAAAAAATCAAGACCCATCTATATATTGCTTATGAGAGACTCATTTCAGATCTAAAGACATTTGCAGATTGAAAGTGATGTCATGGAGAAATATTTATCATGCAAATGGATGTGAAAAGAAAGCCAGGTAGCAACACTTATATTGGACAAAATAGACTTTCAAACAAAAACTGTTGGGGGCACGTTGATGGCTCAGTCAATTAAATATCTGCCTTTGGCTCAGGTCATGATCCTGGGGTCCTAGGATCAAGCCCCAAGTCTACTTCTCCTTCTCCCTCTGCCCTTGCCCCTGCTCATCCCCCCCTCCCAAATAAATAAATAAAATCTAAAAACAAACAAACAAACAAAAACAAGCTGAAGATGATAAGAGACAAAGGATACCATACAATACTAAAGGGGGCAATCCAACAAAAAGACATAACAACTGTAAATATTTATGCACAAAACAATTAATAACAAACATAAAGGAACTAATCAATGGTAATACAATAAATGTATGGGACTTTAACACCCCACATTCAACAACAGATAGTTCATCCAAACAGAAAATCAACAAGGAAACAGTGGCTTTGAATGGCACACTTGACCAGATGGATTTAACAGATATATTCAAAACACTCCAGTCTAAAACAGCAGAAGACACATTATTTTCAAGGCCACATGGAACATTCTCCAGAACAGATCACATATTAGGCCACAAAACAAGTCTCAACAAATTAAAAAAGAACAAAGTCATACCATGCATCTTTCCTGACTACAGTGCTATAAAAACTAGAAATCAAAAATAAGAAAAAAAAAATGGAAAGAGCACAAATACATGGAGTTTAAATAACATATTATTGAATAATAAAAGGTTCAATCATGATTTCAAAGAAGAAATCAAAAAATTTCAAGCAGAAAGATGAAAATGAAAACACAGTGGTCCAAAATCTTTGGGGGTGCAACAAAAGCAGTTCTAAGATGGAAGTGCTTAGCAATACAGGCCTATCTCAAGAAGCAAAAAAAAAAAAAAAAAAAAAGGAAAGAAAGAAAGAAAGAAAAAAACCAAACAAACAACCTAACCTCACACCTAAAGGACTTAGTAAAAGAATAAATGAAACCCAAGACCAGCAGATAGAAGGAAATAATGATTAGGGCAGAAATAAATGATATAGAAACTACAAAAATAATAGAACAGATCAATGAAACCAGGAGCTGGTTCTTTGAAAAGATCAACACAATTGATAAACCTCTAGTCAGACTCATTAAAAAGAGAAAGAGAGAAAGAGAGAAAGGGAACTCAAACAAAATCAAAAATGAAAGACAAGTAACACCACAGAAATACAATTATAAGAGAAAGAGAGTATTATGAGAAATTATATGCCAACAAATTGGAAAACCTAGAAGAAATGTATAAATTCCTAGAAAAATATAACCTACAAAAACTGAAGTAGGAAGAAATAGAAAATCTGAACAGACCAATTACCAGCAATGAAATTGAATTAATCAAAGTTTCCAACCAAAAAAAGCCCAGGATCAGATGGCTTCACAGGGACATTCTCCCAAACATATAAAGAAGAGTTAATACCTATTTTTCTCAAACTTTTTCAAAAACTAGAAGAGGAAGGAAAACTTCCAAATTCATTCTGAGACCAAAATTACCCTGATACCAAAACTAGATAAAGACAACACAAAACAAAGAGCACTATAGGCCAATATCTCTGATGAACATAGATGCAAAAATTCTCAACAAAATATTGGCAAACAAGATTCAACAATACATTATAAAAATCATTCACCATGATCAAGTGGGATTTATTCCTGGGCTACAAGTGTGGTTCAATATTTTTAAATCAATCAATGTGATATATTACATCAATAAGAGAAAAGATAAGAACCATAAGATTCTCTCAATAGATGCAGAAAATGCTTTTGACAAAGTACAACACGATAAAAACCCTCAACAAAATAGGTATAGAGGGAACATACCTCAATATAATAAAGGCCTTATATGAAAAACTGACCACGAAAATCATGCTCAATGGGGAAAAACTGAGAGCTTTTCCCCCGAGGTCAGGAACCAGACAAGGAAGTCTACTCTGACCCACATAGTACTGGAGGCCCTAGCCAGAGCAATCAGACCACAAAAAGAAATAAAAAGCATCAAAACTGGTAAGGGAGAAGTGATACTTTCCCTATTTGTAGATGACATGATACTATATACGAAAACCCAAAGAACTCCACCAAAAAACTACTAGGACTGATAAATTAATTTAGTAAAGTCACAGGATACAAAATCAACATACAGAGAGCAATCACCTTTCTATATACTAATAATGAAGCAGAAAGAGAAATTAAGAAAACAATCACATAATTGCTCCATAAGTAATAAAATACCTAAGAATAAACTTAACCAAAGAGGTGAAAGACTTGTACTCTGAAAACTATAAAACACTGATGAAAGAAATTGAAGATGACACAAAGAAATGAAAGATATTCCAAGCTTATGGACTAGGAGAATAAATATTGTTAAAATGTCTATACTATCCAAAGCAATCTACAGATTTAATGCAATCCCTATCAAAATACCAACAGCATTTTTCACAGAACTAGAACAAGCAATTGTAAAATCTGTATGGAGCCACAAAAGATCCCAGATAGCCAAAGAAATCTTGAAAAAGAAAAGCAAAGCTGGAGGCATCATAATTCTAGACTTCAAGTTATGTTATAAAGTTGTAGTAATCAAAAACAGTATGATACTGGCATAAAAATAGACACATAAATCAATAGAACAAATTAAAAAGCCAGAAATAAACACATAATTATAGTCTCTTCAAGAAATAGTGTTGGGAAAACTGGACAGCAACATGCAAAAGAATGAAACTGGACTACTTTCTTACATCATACACAAGAATAAACTCAAAATGGATTAAAGATGTGAATGTGAGACCTGAAACCATAAAAATCCTAGAAAAAGAGCACAAGCACCCGAGCAATCTCTCTGACATTGGCTGTAGCAACATCTTTCTAGATATGTCTCCTGACGGAAGGGAAACAAAAGCAAAAATAAACAGTAGGGGCTACATCAAAATAAAAAGCTTCTGCACACCAAAGAAAACAACCAACAAAACTAAAGACAACCTACTGAGTGGGAGAAGATATTTGCAAATATCGTTTCTACTGAAGTGCACAAGGGTTCCTGTTTCTCCACATCCTCATCAACACTTGTTTCTTGAGCTTTTTATTTTAGTCATTCTATTAGGTGTGAGGTGATATCTCATTGTAGTTTTGATTTGCATTTCCCTGATGATGAGTGATGTTGAGCATCTTTTTGATTTGTATGTCTTATTTAGAGAAATGTCTGTTTATGTTTTCTGCCCATTTTAAATTGGATTATTTGGGGTTTTTTTGGTGTTGAGTCATGTAAGTTCTTTATACATTTTGTATACTAACCCTTTATTGCATATGTCATTTGCAAATATCTAAAATACTGTATGTTAACTACATTGGCATTTAAAAAAATTGTACAATGCAATGTAAGTGCACATTACCTCTTGAGCCTGTGATTTCTGAAGTTATTTTGAGTTACGACTTAAATCTTGTTTTCTGATTCTCCTTTGACCCACTGATTTCGCGAGCTTGTTTTCCACACACCCCCTTCCCCTGTGCCTTGCCAAGCCGCTCTGGTTTCCAGATTTGATTCAGTGTTGCTTCAGACATATTCCTTATTAAATAGAGTTCATTGGTATAAGCTGCCTAATTCTTTTGCCCTGAAAATGTCTTACTGTGTTTTCCTGTCTCCCAGGGCTAATTATTTCCATGACTTCTAGGTTTGACCTAACCCTTAAGTTGAAATGTGGTTTGGTCTGCAAACGTAGAATTCAAATACAGGAATAATGAATGAGCTGAGCTTTGATAAATAGGAAGGATTTGGAGAGGGTGATGGATCCTTTAAATTGAATTTTTTCCTCTATAATATACCATCTGTATCATTGAAATTAACAAATATGAAATAATTACTTTTGTATTTCAGAGGACTCTGATACTCTTTCTTCCATTGTAAGTGTTACGTGATTCAAATTCACCCCTCTTGATACTGTTGCAAGGCTCAGTTCAGTGTTTTTAAAAATGTCAACTTATAATCATTGTGGTTGAAACCATTCAGCATAACCTAAAGGTTGAAGTTGGCACCAGACTGAATTTTCCTTTCAACTTCAAGTGGCACATCACGTGTCTTTATTGCATTGATGTTGAAAAACACTGTTTTACAGGAATATCTATATTTACATGGATGACATTAAATGGCAAGTAAATAACTCTTCAAGATTCTAATAAGATACAGTTATTGTCTTTAGTCAACTAATTAGTCACTTTATTGGTGCTTTTGTAATGTTGAAAGGAGCCATATTGTTTAAGCAAAGATAGATATTCAAATTATTTAACTGAGTTGGGAAACGTTAGATTGATTCTTTCAAGGGTTACAAAGGAAAAGCAAAAAAAGGAGGAAATTACTAATAAAAATGGCAGGACCATTTGCAAAGCACCTATGGGCAAAAAATAAGAGAAGCTACAACAGAGATATCTGGACACTGGAATCACATTATGACATTTATGGGGAAAAACAAAGAACCAGCGCCATCAGTACAGAGTGTTCAGGTATATTCTCATTCAAAGCTATTGGGAGTGAAGCTGTGGTGAAGCTAATGTTACCTAACCTCGTGATTATGGATGAGAACAGTATTGCTGTACCAAATTAACATAGGGTTAAAGAGAATCTTCTCAATGATGCTGAATCAAGAGGCAAAATTAGGGAAGGACATCTCATCACTGAGAATACAACATTTTCTTGTTGCCCAAGAACCAACGTAAGAATTTATAAGAACAAATGCTCTCTCAATTAAAATGATGTTTTTGCTTATTTTACCTTAAAAAAGAGAAGTTGATTACTTTTCTTGTATATTATCTAAATGTCTTTTCACTTAAAACTTCTTGTTTGGCATTTCTAATATGATGATTCCTTGTGTGCTAAATAATATTCAAAATAAATGAAAACAATCCTAAATCATTTAAGAAAAACAAATGATTTCAACTTATTGATAGCTCACTCATTTTGATAATTAAAAATTTTTATTAGGAATGTAGAAAAATATTTTAGAGAACCTTGGAAGAAATTAGTTAGAATATAGTTCTTATAGTTCTTTTTATTTATTTATTTATTTATTTGACAGAGAGAGAGAGCACGCACAAGCAGGGGGAGCTGCAGAGGCAGAGGGAGAAGCAGACTCCCTGCTGAGCAGGAAGCCTGATGCAGAGCTCCATCCCAGGACCCTGAGATAATGACCTGAGCTGAAGGCAGAGACTTAACCAACTCAGCCACCCAGGTGCCCTAAGTTCTTATAGTTCTTAATTAAGACCTATGTAGTAGACATTTAAAGGTTTTTATTTGGTGGGTTTGTGCTGTTTTCAGCTTTTTTTTTTCATTGCAACATCTATTTCCTGTCCTTATGGCAACCATACCTATATTCTATGTGCTTTCTAGGAACCTGACTGCATCCAATGCTCTGTAATGTAGCAAGTATATTAGGCCAGGAAACCTATTCCATCATTGTCACAAATATTGGTATAGGGATGAGCAGGTGACTCATGACAAAGCAACAAGGGCAAATGAAACTAAATCCTGAGATTGGTGTTTCTCTCACTGGGTGGCTGGAAGTTGCTTAGACCACCATGCAGAGCTTAAAGTGGAAAAAATCTAATAAAACAGAAATGTGCCTGCTAACACTGACTAGACCCTGCATCACACCATGTCTGAAATCATGATTACTGCTTGGCTTTTTATGTGAGCCAACTGACTGTATTTTTGTGTAAGCCACCATATTCAGTTTTCTGTATGTGGAACAAAGAGACTCTTAGTGAGACAGAACAGAAAAATTAATACTATCAGTAATATATTTCTGATTAGATAAAAATCATTTACAAATTATTTTGTGCTAATAAAGACCCCCCAAATTAAACATTTTAAATTAATTTAAGATGAAATGCACTATTTAAATTAGATTGTTTACTCTGATCATAATACCATTTTTAAAAATTTCACATAGTCTACTTCTTGCATAAGGTATATTTTTAAATAGGCTTTGTTTATACTATGAAATTCTTGAATATATCATGATTGTGACCTCCTTAAATAGCAAAAGGCATTTATTCTTCAAAGAATCCCAAAGTCCAAAACATTAGCTTCAAATTCTATAGCTACTTATTAAGACTCTAAAAGTCAGTAGTCACACATGAGTTCCATGAGTTCCAAAAATATTTTAGTTCTGAGTTTTATAAAAATTTGCAGACATCAGTATAGGTAAGGGACACTGTCTATAAAGTTTCATAAAGCATGCTATTAAAATAGGAAGATGCAATGTGAGCAGAGTTTGGAGAGTAAATTCATGAGAAGGGAAAGGTTAGCAAGAGAAGAATAAGATATGCTAAAATCTGAGTGGGGTAAATTGAAAATCAACATAATGATTTAATAGCCATTGATTTAAGTAAGTCTTAGGTGACATGATAACACTTTCTTGGAGAGGAGCTTGAAGAAATATGAGCTGCAACATAGCACAGTTAAACAAACCTGTATTCAAATTCTTAATCTACTACTTACTGACTGAGTAATTGACAAAAAACTTAAGCCCTCTTATTCACATTAAAAATGGGTATAAGAATGCCTACCTCATTACCTCAGAAAGTATCTAGCTTTTGTTTGCATATCAATTATCGATCTAAAAGTGAATATTGTCATTACGATGATTAATATTATTGTATAGCAAATTGTCTCAACAGAAATTCCTGTGGATTATTTTGAGAATTCTCTTAATTCTTCTAGGAAATAACAGTCTGCTAAATAAAGGTTACACATCTTTATGGGGCACATCTTTATGTTGGGACTGTGTTCGACCCCATCATATAAATCACAAGGAGTAGAAGCTTTTTTATGTAGAATAAGGTGTTTCAAAAAAATGATGCATTATTTAACAGCCACTCAGTGGTGACTTTATAAGTTGACGAAAACAGTTTGGGTATTAATATGTAGTTGTTGAGAAGACCACAGTTTATTGTCAGCTGGAAGAGTTTTGATATGTGCCATCTAGAACTAATAAATAAAAGTTATAGTGAAGAAATAGCTACCTCAAAAATCTGAAGAATATAGAATATACATTTGACGAACAGAAGAGCAGCGATTGGAACAACCATGAAGAAACCATTTGCAGATCAAATGAGTCATTGTGTGACTACTATCTATCTCCACTAAAGTGGTATTTTAGCTGTGGATTGATGACACTTCTATAACAAAAGCCATGGTGACGGTGACTCTTAAGTGTTTGGTATATGAAAATAATTCGAATAGCACTTAGTGTTATTTGAGCTTGTGTAAGACAAATCACAGATATTTGGTGTGTTTGAGATCATCATTATGAAAGTAGGACATTAAAAGCTATCATAAACAACATAGGTTATGATAACAGGTCTCCCATGCAAACTAAACAAACAAAAAACATCTTAGATATCTGTGGTGGATGGTTTTTCTATATACTAAGGGATTATTTAATAGATCATCTCTGAAATTTTCCTGACTTGTACAATGTGGAACAGGTACAATATGGAACAGGTAGGTATAATATGGCTAAAGTAAGTTTGAGTGGGAATTGAAGAAATAAATAGAAGCCAGCTCATAAAGAGTTTTTTTTTAAATGAGTTTCAACTGTCTTCAAAGGAAGAAGGAAACATTGAGGTTTATGACAAAGATAAGATTGTGTTTAGATTTTAGAAAGATTATTTTTAAAGGAATGTGATAGTCTTGAGGTGCCTGGATGGCTGTTAGTTAAGTATCTGACTCTTGGTTTTAGCTCAGGTCATGATCTCAGGGTCATGGGATCAAGCCTCATGTTGAACAACATGCTCAGAGGGGAGTCTGCTTGATATTCTCTCCCTTTCCCTTTCCCCACCCCCTGCCCCTCTCCCCCTCCAGCAAATAAGTAAGTAAGTAAGTAAGTAAATAAATAAATAAATAAATAAATAAATAAATATATAAATAAATAAATACCTTAAAGTAACATGATTTCTTCTTCTAATGGCGAAGAAATCAACGGTAAGAGTTCTGCATTGCCTCTATAGGAATACTATTAAGGAGAGGAAATGTAGGATGTTTTTAACTTTATCTATGTTGCCAAGGAAGCAAGAGGTGGTAC
Organism: Leptonychotes weddellii; assembly: GCF_054177405.1. NCBI lineage: Eukaryota > Metazoa > Chordata > Mammalia > Carnivora > Phocidae > Leptonychotes > Leptonychotes weddellii. Next base: position 82,150,177 of record NC_138375.1, on the reverse strand, counting down.
CTGGAACTTGAAGTGTGTGATACAATATTTTACAATTTCTTCACAGTAGGCCTCACAGAGAATTGGCTTTGCGAACAGGACTCGTCAACTATAGAAATGGGATGAAGTTTGTGTATGTACGGTGTTTATATTGTTATAAAATAAAGCAATGTAAACTGTGTGTGTTGCGTGCAAGTTAAAACTCAGGGAAGAATTATTTTCTAAATATTAGTGTTGATATGAAGAACAGTAAGATTAATTGGACACAAGATTAATACCAAGGTCATTTTCACAAGAAAAATTTTTCAGAGATAAACTGAATTGGCAATAGGGCAAAAACAGTTCGTGAGCAAACATGGAGACTGCGTATGGGTGTAATATGTGTGATGACATTCTTCGGGTTATATACTCAGATATAAACTCATATTTCCAGCTCTATTTTCAGTTTGGGAAATGCTATGTTAATACATTGATTACACTGGGGACAAAGGACAGGAATTGAGAATAAAACTGGCAGAAAATACAAATCACAAAATGCCTTATTTTTTAATTATATATATATTACCTATAACATAAAAATGAATATAATTAGTTAAAATTACATTTTCCCCATTAAAAATGAATGTTTTAATGAAAAATAGGGTCACAATTTTGAGAGTAATATACTTATTTTCTCATATTTAATGACATTGCATAATAAATGTAAATTTTAATATTCAGTAGCTATTTCTGGTTTTATTTCTTTTACATTCTTAACAACTTTGAAATTAATTTAAAATCATAGGTTGCATGAGATATTACAATGTTAAGCTGCAGTACTTACAACAAAGTGTTACTGATGCCCAACAAGTTGGAGGGTCAGTCACAACTGTTTCAAACAACTGTTTCAAAGATTGGTGATTCACAAATATTGAACATAAAACAATTTTCAGAAAATTTGCATTTCTTTTGTAATTTACCTTGCTTTTTATTTAAATTTCATACTCTAGCTTCAGTTTTCCATTTTGCAAACTATTCTCTTCCTTAACCTTACCTATTGGGGTAATAATTTACCTTAGAATAAACTACCATTTTAAATCACCATTTACTATGTAATTTTACCCATCTGCAATTGCTCAAGTCATGAATTTGTGATTCATGTATTTGTTTTATGTCTGTATCATAAACTGTGACTGCAGAAGTATAACTTTCCCTTCAAGCAGGCTGCATCTCATAAGAGAATTAATGGAACAATAAAATATGTAAAATATGTAAAATCCTAGATTTAAAATCTATAAAATAACTATGTAAATAAATATATTACATGAGAGATAAAATTAATGTTGAAATATTCTTTTAAGTAGATCTCTTCTTAACACTCTTGGAAAACACTTCCTTATGTGAAAATGAATGAAAATATAAAATATAACAACTTAAATTCAGAAAAACTTAGCACTAAATAATGTTACACAATATTCAGTGTGTGTGAAAGTGAAAATTTGGTGTGCTTCTAAAATGGATCAAAGACATATTTAATATTAGGCTTCTATATGTTTTAACTTATGCAATGTTCTGTTGCAATGTGATATTTCTGAAAGTGTAAATCAAATTAAACGTTTAGCATATTATGACCTAAAATGCAAAGAAAGTAACAATTGGATGTGAACCTTAGAGGTATTACTGATCACATTTTATGAAATGTTTATTAAAGATATTTGAAAACAAATAGCCATATCCTTTAATCCCATGATCTTCAAAATTATGGAATAAAAAGAAAATGTCTTTTTAGTTTTCTGTAAATTATTTCCCATTTAACCTCCTTAGGAACAAACATTTTAAATCCATTAATGTTTTGTTTGGTTTCCTGCAGCCCTCTCCAGAATCAAATCTTTAAGTTAGGCCAATAGATGGGGTAATCTATGGCATCATAATGACTGGACTTCAACTACTATTTCAGGCTCTACTGAGGGAGATGAGGTGGAAAAGTTAACAAACTATTATCTTATTATCTTTTATAATGTTTTCTTTTTCCTTTTATGAGAAGTGCAATATTGAATTTTGGAAAGAAAAGAACAAGATCATATTAGTATATACTTGAAAAGTAAATAGGAAAAAAATGATATATATATATTTTTTTAATTATGTTCAATTAGCCAACATCATTAGTTTTTGTTGTAGTGTTCAAAATTAACTTTGAAAAAAAGCATTGAAAATAAAACCCCATCACTCTAGGTGTATACCATGATTGTACTGATTCATTTATAGGGAACATTTGATAGACACAGTAGAAAAGATGAGGACATTATGTCCATTTACTTCATAAAAAACGTCCATGTTAATAGTGTTTTCCAAGGAAAAACTATGGAACAAAACACATACCTTTGTACTCTAAAGAATTTTATAAGGAATCACTATGTCGTATACCTGAAATTAATGTAACATTGCTTGTCAACTATACTCAAATAATTTTAATGGAAAAACATAAACTCCCATCTATTGTCCAACTGCCTTAGAAATACTTTTTAAAAGTTTTGGGCATCACCTCCCAGTTTTTGTTTTTGTTTTGTTTTGGGTTTTTTTTGTTTTGTTTTTATTTTTGTTTTTTGGTTTTTTTGCTTTTCTCTTTCTTTCTTTCTTTCTTTCTTTCTTTCTTTCTTTCTTTCTTTCTTTCTTTCTTTTGTTGTTTTGTTTCGCTTTGTTTTAATGCATGGATTTGTAAGACATTTCCACTCTCTTGGGCAAGGTAAAGAGTGGGCATATATATAAGTAAAAATTCTTTATATTTCATGGATGAAAAGATACAAAGAACTAGAATTTTTACTAGTCATATAAAGAAAAGGAATCTTTGAATATGTTGTTGTATGTATATTTTTTTCCTTTATCTTTTCTTGTTTAGCAAAATATCACTGTAATACCAGTATCATTTCAATTGTATAATTACTTCATTAATCTAGATAGTTTTGCTAGTTCTGGTGTTAATATTATTTTCAGTTGGGGCACCTGGGTGGCACGGTTAAGCATCTACCTTCTGGGCCCAGGTCGTTATTCCAGGGACCTGGAAACCAGCCTCACATCCAGCTCCCTGCTCAGCAGGGAAGTCCACTTCTCATTCTCCCTGTCCCTCTGCCTCTCCCCATACTCATGCTCTCTCTCTCAAATAAATAAATTAAATAAATAAATATTTATTTTAAAAAATTATTTTAATTCTTCTAATACAAATAACTTTGCAGTAATATACGTAGATTTTTTCAATTTTCATTCTAACATTAGAATTATAAAATGTGAAAAAATAAATATTTAAAATACTTTAACCATATTGCTTTCATCAATCTGCACAAATTACACTATTGCTAGCAGGGTATGAAAATAAGAAAAAGGTGAGAAAAATGATGTTACTTTCATAAGCATGAGAAAGTCTGTGGTTGTCATAATTTATGTATGATTAGTGAGGTTGAAAATTTCCTACATGTTATTAAAATTGGTTAGTATTATTTTGTAACTTTTTCATTTTTAAAATTTTGCCAATTTTTATATTATGGCCTTGGTATTTTTTTTATACATTTGTATTGTGATTTTTCTGTGATATTTCCTATGAAAATCTTCCATTTAATTTTTTATTTCCAGGTTTCTTTAAGATTTTTCTATTATGTAGATTAACTTTTATAATTGTGAAATATTTTGATCTTCAATATATTTTCTAATTTAAGAATTTTACTTTCCCAATAATGCATGAGTCAACTAATATTTTCTTCTAGATTATTATTCATTAAACTTACTTATAGATTTTGTTAACTCATATAGAATACATTTTACTTTGATAGAAGAATGTAATTTTTTCCTCCCATAATTTTTCCTCATATAATTTATTAAAACTATTTCTTCTCTAAATATCACTTTTATTGAAATATCACTAAGCTAGGTTGGAAAGCTTGAGTTTAGGTTTATTTGACAAGTGTGAAAATGAGGGTGGGAAAACTATGGCCACTGTAACACTTACCAAGTAGTCTATGATCCTATTCAATCATTTTCCCAGTTATTTTTAGAATGATCCCAGGGTTCTAGGATCAAGCCCCATGTCAGGCTCCCTGCTCAGCGGGGAGTCTGCTTCTCCCTCTCCCTCTGCTTCTCCCCCTGGCTGTGTTCTGTCTCTCTCTCTCTCAGATAAATAAATAAAATATTTTTAAAAAAAAAGAATTATTTTTAACACTTCTTTTTTCTTTTTCTTTTTAAGATTTTATTTATTTATTTGAGAGAGAGAGTGAGAGAGAGAGAGAACACGAGCAGAGCGAGGAGCAGAGGGAGGAGCAGACTCCCTGCTGAGCAGGGACCCCAATATGGTCTCGATGTGGGGCTCGATTCTGGGACCCCAGGCTCATAAATAATTTTCTCTTTTATTGTGGCCTAATATATAGAAGAGAAAGTAGACTATTACAATGTGTAGGAAGTGTTAAACAGTATAATTTGGGGGGCCACTAGTATAGCATCTAGTGTAAGAAATGTGACATTTATTTATGCTGTAGTTACACTAGTGCTATATTTAAAACAGTTATATTTTAACACTTAAAAATTGGTAATTTGCTTTTATTAATTAATATTATATTACTGTAAACAGGATACTTAATAATTTTATCAGATAAGTTTAGAAAAGTACTTTGAATTTTCATAAAATGATCCAATTTCCAAAGTAATTGGATTGAATTTGTCTATATTTAAATTGAGAGTTGATATTATTTAAAATATTAAATTATCTAACAGATTAACGATGCTCTTCTATGTATTTAAAGAATAAACTTTCAGGATTTGTACTGGTCTCAGTTTTTATCTTAAAGTTATTTTTAGGTGTTTTTATTGTTGTCATTGCTATTGCTGCTGTTACATATAGCAGTGTTTTTCAAGGAATCATTATTGGCAATTTAAACAGGACAATTTTTCATTCTGCCAGACTCTCTTATACATTATAAGAAATTAATCATCTTGGACACACCCTGTAAATGCCAATAACATTTCTCTTCCCCAATCACTGTAATCGTAAAAAACACCTTATGCCCATTTCTGTTGTTTCCAGGATGAATCTCTTATATTTAAAAAACACACTAGAGCCATTTTTCCCAAATATGATTTAATTTCGGTATTTTTCTCCCATTTAAAGCTACCTTTGCAAGCTGACCTTTCAATATAATGTGGTTACTCTCTAATTCTAATAGCTTTACAATTGATTATCATGTATTCTAGGCATATTATTCATCTTCCACATAGAATGAAAATGTTATTTCAAAACTTCAGGAAAATTTTATTTCAATATTTTATTTCTATTTCATATAATTCCTTTGGCCCAAACTTCCAAAATAACAACAAATAAGAGAAAAAAGTTACATGTTTTTACATGTGCATGTATCTGTTTGGCAAGTGTTTGAATTTTGGAGGAATTACTTTTATCATTGTACATTTAAATGACATTGTGACCATGAGGTTGAGGTAGAAATTCCTTGACTTTCTAAGGAATAAAAGAGATAACAGTGGTTTGATGGAGTTAATTACAAAACTACTTAAGTATATGACTATCTGAAAATTATAATTAAACTTGGAAGAAAGCTCAGAAATAAATTATGTCATCATCTAATGGATGAATATACCCAGTACAAGATTAGGTTAATAACTTACTGACTTGACATTTTTTGGAGTCAAAAATTTGTGGTAACCTGACTTTTCATCAGTTGTCAATATTAAAATGAAATTCAAGAGATCCAATACATTTCATTTATTATTTTTCTAGCCAGGCTGAAGCCAAATAAATATGCCTTACCATTTGGCAATATAAACAATTACATTTTTCAGAGTGATATGAATTCATCGCCATCATCTGTCTTTTAATCAGTGATGTTACTTATTGGAAAGTTCTCAGAATATTATAGTGGCTAACTTTCTAGTGAAGTATCTTTACAGTTAAAAGCACAGAGGGGCACCTGGATGGCTTAGTCAGTTAAGTGTCTGCTGTCTGCTCAGGTCATGATCTCAAGGTCCTGGGATGGAGCTCCACATCAGGTTCGCTGTTCGGTGGGGAGCCTGCTCATGCTCACACTCTCTCTCAAATAAACAAATAAAATCTTTAAAAAACAAATAAATAAAACACAGAGATCTGTTTGGTTGGTTGGTTTTGTTTGTGGTTTGGTCAGTTTTTCTGGGAAAAGCAATGTCTATGCTCTGAAAGGCAGAAAAGAATACAAAAGCACAAATATTTAATAAATCTCCTTATAGCCTTAATTTTATGTAATGATTATCTTTAAGAATGTAAAAATTATCATCATCAAAAAGTCTTTTATTTTAATAGGTCTTTTCTTTTCCTTCTTATCTTCTATTTTGTTGGTGTTGTTTATGTCATTGACAGTTCACATGAGAGAGAACTGTGGCTCAGAATTTAGTGACAGAAAAATTCTTAGGTAGTCCAAGTATTAGAACACTTATTTTATACAAATATATATAAATGAACTTGTATAAGAATATATTCATGTTTCCCAAGGTACATCCAAAATTACAGGGTATTAAGAGTTCTAGTCCTAGCTCCATGATCTTAAAAGAATCAAATATTCTCTAAAGCTTCAAGGAATTTTTATTCAAAAATACAGGGACAGTTTTGCTCTCTCTCTCTCTACTCTCTACCTCCTCAGGCTAAATATCAGAATCTTTTACTGGTATATGTTTTTGGATATACACTATTATTGTTACATTGTTATTTTTTTCATTTTGGTAGCTAATGGGTCCATTTATTTTATAGTATCTTAGAAGAGTATATAATAGCATATATATATGCATATGTGTGTATACACATATGTACATATGTGTATAAATATATAATTGGATATAACAGATAAAATAATCACTATGTTTTACACTGGAATATCTTCTAGATCCTTTCCAGTTATACCCATTAAGATTTAGTACTTTCTTGATTATTTAAGAACACTGTTAAGAATGAGATTTCAGATTGTTAAAAATTTGTTCGGGAGATAATACCTACATTATACTTACCTTAGCAAAATGACGTATTGTGAGTAATAAAAAAAGATAGTGATAGCACTGGGAGTCCCATGGATAAGAATGTAGTGAAAAGCAGAATTATTCTTCCTGAAGTTAATTACTATTTCCACAAATACCAATTTAGAAATATATTCCATGGCATCTTAAGAACAATTTTGATAACTGATATTAAAACATGTTCAACTTTCATAGAACAACTAATGAGAAGAATGGTTCATGAAAATAATAGATTTTCTACAGTGAATCATTAATGTCAAAATTTTAATTAGTTTAGCTGTTGTGCCTAGAGTGACATTTCTCTACAAATGTCTTCTACTCCTTTCGTATTTTAATCCTCTTGCTTTTTCTATGTATGATTTCTTTCTTTTCTTTTTCATTTACAAGTTGGCCTTTACTTTGGGGAAAATTTAGTTTAAATTATAATTAAACAATTCTCATCAGTGTTCAAGATTATATAAAATATAATGCTTAACGAAGTTGCTGAAAAGTCACTTTTTTAGACTACTTTGTAAAATTATGTAGAGAACATCTTGTCCCAATATATTCAAGTATATTTGATGAGAAATACACTCAAGCAGAATTTTAAAATTTTAATTTCATTGGGAATCATAGAATATTTAAAAGAATGTAGTCCTATACTCCATTCTCAAGGACCTTAATCCAAGAAAACGGAACCTGATTGCCAGAGGCAATAGATAAGTAAATGAAAGATACGAAGCATCCTGGGACTTTTTTCATTATACAATAAAACATATACTCATGCTGAGAACCTACTGTTGTTATTTGGTAGAAAGAATGTAGACAAAATCATTAGAACTAAATAGAGTTAGATTTATCTCACTAATTCTAACTAGCTTGTATCTAAAATTATTCTAAAAGTGGCCTAGAAATTACCTTATAAATGGTAAACTTAATGATTTTTTCTAATTTGCATTCATTGTACATATAAGACCTATATAAATAATCCATCTATAAACTTCTTAGAAAACATTTTACTATATAAAAATATATACAAGCTTTAAATTTTTAAAAATACTTTCAAAATATTAATATATCCCTAGGGTAAGTTTTTGCTCTAGTTGTGGGCAGTAAAGGGGGAGGAGTTTATTTAAAGGGCATAGAAATACAGACTTTTTAAGTACCAACATTAAATTAAAAAGAAGCTACTAGCATTCATAAAATCAATTTTATATAAGTATATATCTGAACATTTCTTTCCTCATTTGTGCTTCTGATTTAATTAACATCTGTTTCAGGAATTAATAGTTTCTATGAAAGTCAAGGTCAAGGAACCAAAGATTCTAAGATTTCTGCTGAAATAAATGCAGACTTTTTTTTTTTTTAAAGCAGACTATTACGTTAAAAAGGATTTAAAAAAATGGTCTTTACCTATGCCTGGACAACTCTACTTGTTTCTAAAAATAATAGTATTTGTATTTGTGTGTATATTAAGAAAACTGAAAGATTAGAGATAGATATAAAGTGAATTATAAAATCTTATATCTCTCCTTTTGATCCCTTCAGATGTAATTCTAGTTAAGCATTCTTGCCTTTCCCAAATGGTAAGTAAAGGACCTCATATTTCTGTATCTGTGTGTATAAACATATCTATATGTTCTTCTATATGTAAATGCTAGTTTTACATATAAAAATAGAATCATAAACAGTATCAAGGTCCTTGTTTTTCTAATTTAACAAAAAATATTGGATAAATTTTTAGGTCAGAATGTATAGGTTTTCCTTTTAAAAAATTTGGTGGTCAGATATATCACTCTACCTACAACACCTGACAATAAATTGATATACAATGATCAATTCACTAGAGATGTCCAAATAAATTATTTTCATTATCATGTCATTACACATCATTACACACAATTCAGTGAAGTAGAAGAAACCTGACTTACCA